>NW_007245987.1:0-35621 GCF_000164805.1 Carlito syrichta
CCAGTCTCCAAAATTCTCTACTCAGCAGGCTTTCTAGATTTTTTTATTCTTGGATATTCTGTACTCCTGGGATTTAATCTTACATTTTTCTTTATTTTACACTTGTTTAGGCACTCAAACTCTTAAATCAGAATTAATGCTACTCCTTCATAAGGATGCTTTGGTTTTCTGGTAATATCTTATCCCTGTTCTTCCTGAATGCTACTGCAGTAATGATTGTGTCAAATTAGAACTTGTTGACTCTCTGATTATTCCCAATTCCACCTGGCTTCACAACTGCTTGATTATCTGTCTTTTGTACCCTATTGGATGACAAACAATTTAGAGTTTGTGCATTCATTATGCCTATGTTTTCACAAAAGATGGACATGCACTGTTCAAATTATGATAACTAAATATATCATCATTTTATTTTTAATGCAAATGAATTATATGAGTGATTTTAATACTCTAGTTAGCTACAATTACGGTTTAAGCAGTAGATAACATATGATGGATCAACCTACCCATTATTACTTACAATAAAGCAATTTTTAAAAAGTTTGTTGAGTACTAGACACTGTGATAAGCACAAAGAGCATAATAATGAATAATTATTATAAATTTCTCATTGTTAAAGAGCTCAATATAGAATGAAAGAAACAAAGACCTATTGTACCACATGATAACATCTAATTATATTTTAAAAAGAAGGTTGGAGGAAAAACTGTAGAAAAGGGAAACAGGTAAATGAGAGGGGGATAGGTGAAATATTGCTATAATTGTGAGTGAGATCATGAAGGGTGTAATCTATCCTATTACTATTACATATTATCTGTGAATGTATATAAAATTATTTGTAACATTCCCTGAATACCAATTATTTTTAAAAACAAATCTCTCTACCATGCTTACATACTTCATCCTCACACACATTTTGAAGATATAATTCTAACTCTTCCCTGTGCAATTTGATTTGCTTCTTTTGAACATATAATAAGCTTTCATTTTCAAATTTTATTCATTATGTTTCTTCTTCAGCTTTTGAAATTGAAAACATACATAATTATAGGCTTACTGCGCGGCTTCCATGGCAAAGATGGGCATTTTTCATGTAAAAAAAGTCATAGATTTGGAAATAAATATCAAACCTAGAATTCAGTCTCTAAATTATAAGTTGTCTACACATCCCTGCATGTTTGTTTGTTTCTCTCTGCAACTAACACCTTCATGCGTGGCATTATTTTTTTTCCTGAACATGAAATAAAGTGGCTGCTTAAGCCACTGAATGAAACTGAATCTCTAAAGGGCTGCATAATATGTGGGTCAGGACTGCCCAGACATTTCAGCTGTTCACTTGAGATCATAGTTCCCTTCTTGAATGGCTAAGTAGGTACTAAGGTGAAATTTTGAGATAAGGGTCTCAGAAGTCAGCTGGCATGAATTTGAATCCTGACCCTATCTCCTGCCAAATCTGTGATTTTGTGAAAAACAGTTAACCACTCTGTGCCACTATATTTAATAGACTTTTGAGATTTAATGGGTTAGTAACACCTATATTCTGACTCCTAATAATAATTTAGCATTTATGCTATTTTTATTGCATTGATGTTTCAAGTTCCCATCCACTAGATGTATTACTCAAATTTTTCTTCTATCAGTATAGATATCTGAAGTGATAAATAGTTTTCCTGGTCTTTTCTTAGTTCTTCCTGAGAATTAACTTACACATTTAGAGCAATGACTCAATAAATACTCCATAGTCCTCTCAGTTAAGTTAACTTATTTTTACCTTTCACAAACTATCTTAAGACCTACTTTCTTTAATTCTCTAAGTAAAATGCTAAATTTTGCTTAATATCTATTAACTTATTGATATCAATAAATATAAATCCCCACACATATTTTGAAGATATAATTCTATATTATTTACACAGAACTCTTTATTATTTCTCTTTCTTGCTCAATTGAATGTCTTGTCTGAATGGATGCAGGCTGTCATCTCTGAAAGGTTCATGTAGATCATATTAAACTTAGCCTGAGTAAATTTAGAAACAGAAAGGAAGTCACACTTAGTCTTGCATAGCAAAGGACAAGTCATGGTTCTGCAGTTAAAAACCCTTTGGCATAAACCAGATAACTTACCAAAGGGAAAAAATAAAGTTTCATGTTTTCCTTGGATGACTCAGAAAATATGTATTTCTAAGTACTGAATTTCTGTTGTCATATAAACTTAAAACTACATGAAAAATTTACATTACACTTGGAACAATTTGTTAACATATAAAAAATATCTTAAATTTTTTCCTTATTACTATACTTTGCTAAAACATACCTATCTTGTTTTTCCAAGAAAAATATTTTCATCAGAAAGGTTTTAAAAATGCTGTAGCATGGCAGTATTTTCATGCAATGTGCCAACTCCATCCCTGTTTTGTAAGTTCAGATGTTTACAGTGTGGTAAGAATGTTAAACCACAACTCATAAAATGAAAGAGCTAACGGAAAATTTCACTTGTATTTCTGAAACAAGCCAACTGTTTACACTTACATTTTTAAATTCAGAAGTTAAAACCCAGCATTACAGAATTCTGTGCATTGCACATATTTTCAGTGGAAAAAGATGCAAAGCATCTCTCATAGAACTTATTTAGAATTAAAAACTAAGCATGTGTAATTTTCTCATCAGAGATCTAATAGAATCATTTCATATTTTAACTTTCTTTCAATCATTATTTTCTTACTGCTCATAGAAGAGATAACAAAGAACATTTAGCATATTCATCCCTAATCTGATATTAAGTAAAAGTAAATTTATTATATGCACCAAAAATAATGCTGAAAGATTATATACTAATGCATTGATGGTACTTGTTCTCAGAACTTTATAGCTTATCAATTTTAGTATTCTTAAAATGGTTTTATGTTGAAAATATGTTACTTTAGAAATTAGAGTGAAGAGGCATCAGTGACACTTCCTTTTCAAATGTATTTTGTTTTCTAATATAATCATGGACTGTGTGTACAGAGAGATATAAGTTTCACCAGAGAGTACTTAGTGTTCATTTAAACTATTTTAAAAAACAATTGAACAAAGAAGAACTTTCAGTCAAGACAAAAACTCTGACATAACTGGTGAAAATGTGTCTAAATTTAAGGAACTGAAATGTATTTGATGATATACACTGCTTAACAGTCTTTTAAGGACACTGATTCATTTCAACTAACATTTTCTAGGTTTTGATTTAATTTCATTTATTTTTTATTAGAAATGCTTAAGATATTACACAGATTATTAATGTTTTTGTTTGTCCCTCAAATACCAGATTAGCATTTGCCTTAGCTGTTGTTACAATACTGCAAAACAAAAATGCTTGATATTAATTTCTTGTTCACATGTAAGCAGATAAACTTGAGCAACTCTCTTTCTCTTTGTTTTCTTTTATCTGAGCTTTTGTGAAAGAATCAAATAAGGATGGTTGGAAGTTCCTCAAAGGGTGGGCAGAAACATAATGCTTCTTAAGACCTTAGTCAGAATTGGCACACTGGTACTGGCTACAGTGGAGAAGTGTATTCCTCCCATGGAGATGAAGTTGAAGAGTAGGGAACAAATTGTGATGACTCATGATTAAATCACCTGCAGCTACTTCTACCACTCTGCTAGAGATCAAAGACAATGAAGGGCTATGTGATACATGTTGTAGATGAAAGATATAGGAACATTGTTGTGAAAACAGAAGGTCAAGGACTTCTATCTTTTGGGAGAGTTGAAAAAATATTTGTGGAGTCAATAATATTAGAACAAACTTGTATGGGTTTAGAAGGAGAGAAGATAGATTCTATGGTTAGAAAGCACAACACATAAAATATGGAAATATAGAGTCACAGAAAACAGTATTTGGTGAAGAAAACATGTGATGTGTATGAATTGGAAGTGTATTGCAGGGAAGAAGTACAAGGATTGAGCCTGGTTGTATAAACCCAGAGAGAACGTAAAAGACTTTAATTATAACGTTAAAATTTTTGGACTTTATTTTGTGAGTTATAAGAGGTATATGCATTACTTTATACTGTATAACTATCACAAAATACAATGGCTGAAAACAAATATTTGGCAGCATAACAAACTGAAAAGAATTTGGTGTCTTAAATTAGTCACAGGATAAACCCATAGACAACAGACAACTTCTTGAGAGTAATAGCTTCAAAGTCACATTACACAAGCAATGGAAACTGAAAAGAGTGAAAGATTGTGTCTATTTTTGCAATTTACCAGGAGACCCTAAAATTATTTTATTGGTACAGTGGATATAAACTTTGTGCTGGATTTAGACAGCATGATTTAGAATCTCATCATCTGATCTTTAGATAACCAAATTCTGAAAGAGGAAAAATAAAATAAATATAAGAACTAGAAACATTAGAGCAATTCTGAGGGTAGTAAAATGCAGGTAATAGAAAATATCTCTTTGTAAGAGAATTTGAAAGCCCATTTTTCTTGCTCCTCTTTTTGACAATGAAGAAAGTACTCTCAGCTTAAAAAAAAAAATCTTTACATCAAGTCTCATATGATATGCCAGTAATAATATCATAAAATAAAGACTAATTTCAACTAAAAATCATTTCCCTTGAAGCAAAACTATCCCTGTGGATATTAATTAGATTATTCAGTATTTATACCAAAACCATATTTAGTATAAATTGAGATTAGCAGCCTCATTTGGGAGCAATACATTAAACCAGAGGTGGTAGGAAAATTAGGCAACTTTTCAGACACTAGTCAGAATGTAAATCCATTTTTGAGACTCAACTGTTTATTGCTGTTTTCTAGAAATGGAAGGAACTCAGAAGGAGGAAGGTCATGATCACCGACTGAGACAGGGAGGGGCAGGTCGCAGCTCTTCTAAGACCATTTCTTTCCAGACAGGACAGAACTGAGAGTCCAGGGATTGCTAATATGGGTATAAGTGAGGAGTTGATGGAGCCAAAAGCTTTGGCATGGTTAGGCTTTTTTCCCAGACACTTTTTAATTTTCAAGGATAGATATTTGCTTTAATGAGACTTTTTAAGAGGCTTATGCCATTTCCAGAAGAAGTGTTTTTTTGTTTAGTTTGCTTCTTCTCTTTAGTATACTTCTTTCTATACTTTTATATAAAACCCCATGCTCTAGGCAAGAACATCTGTTCTCAGTGGTACCCTTCCTCCAACATAACCACTGTGTTATCAGAAATTGAACTCTTGCAAGTGGAGCGGAGAAGTGGTCCTCCATTATGCATCTATTGATATGCAACAGATAGGTGGTAGAGTAGAGAGAAGTCAGATATGTTGTTGAATTTGAGGCGTATTACTTTTGCCAGAGGAAGGGTTTGTAACAGAGATTGAGAGAACACTTGGGCCAGATGTTGACACTGGCACAGGATGCCTGAATGAAGAAGGCTAGAAAAGTGTCCCATCTTACACAGTAAGTTTGCCCAGGACATGCCTTGTTCCTTCACAGCCTCAATGTCCCATGGAAAAAAACAGATATAGGACACAAACACAAACTTGATCTTTTTTTTATTAAATTAAATTTTTTAAAAAAATTTTAATTTTAAAGGTGTGAGATACAATTCAGAATTAGGTATTCAAGTGGTCATCATACAGGTAAAGTCTGGGCCTCCTTTTGGTCCCCACCTCATGTCCCTACTTTGCAAAATTGATCATTTTCATAGAACTGCAGATAATACCTGACCCTAGTCCTCCATTAAAGACAATGAAGTATGGGAGGAAACTTTACAACCTAACTGCTACATCTTCTTGTCCTTAAAATGTGTGAGAAACTAAATGTGACTAGAATATGAATGTAAACAAATATATGACTTGCCGTTAAAGCCACATCCTGCTCAGTCTTCCTTCGTGTAATGTGACCCCTCCACTTTCCCCAGACCTCATGTAGCCTTATTTTTAGAAAGTGTTCCTTCTTCCTTTCTTCCTCTTTTCCCCCCTCACTTGCATAAGCTCTAGGTGTATGTTGGCTGCGTGTACAAAACATATGCCTTTCTCTTTGACACTAATCAACAGTATCATGAAAAAATTAATTTCAACCATCACATCAAATAGGATGAGTGGTCACTCATTTCACACATCTGAGCTACTAGATTTTCATTTGTGTGGTGCACACAACCAGAACAAATATAATTAATACAGAAATGTGAATCAACAAGAGAATCTGGTGAGACACATTTTCTCACACATGGACCAAGTCAGTGATTGCACTTTCAGGCCGAACTATCCTTTCCCAAGAGCTGTGTCAGGGATTTTAATTTTTCCTCTTGCAGTTTTATTGTTTTAAAACCTACTTCTCACCTTTAAGCAAATATTTCCACATCCTGCTTCATAAAGACACGCCTTTGGAGATAATAACTGGAAATCACAATTATTTTGTGTCATCAGTCTTGGTGTTTGATATGTCAGCTTATTAAATTTTAGAATGTGATAACAAAAAGTGTTCCATATAATAATCATTGGTATTTGGATATGAATTTTAAATAAAATAAATAGTATAAAATAATAAATAGATTTTAGATTGATTTACTCCTAGTTATGAGTTCCTAATTAATTGCATTATGTAATTGGTGAATTACACTATGAAATTATTAATTACAAAAACATCTCATTAAATGAAATTTCAGCCAAAAAAAAAAAAAACAGACAACAAATGTTTATTGAATATGTATCAGGAATAGCATTAGCTTCCAAGCTCAATTCTTCATTAAGAACAAGTTTAATTTACCCCATTTTCAAGTTCACATAAAATATGTACTAGCTACCAAGAATCAGGAAATTGATTTGATCTCAGAGATGTGGGCTCAAAATATATGCTTCTTCCATTATACTCTGTTGCCTTCTTCACTTTTAGGATATGTTTTTAACAAAAATGCAGCAGCTGCTGCTATTTCTAAAAGTGGGTTGTTACTTAAAATTAAATTGATATTGGTTCAGTGTTAAGCTGTGCCCAATATACTAAAAGAATACTTCCCTTTGAAACTCTCTAAGCACTCTATTGTGTTAATGCTAGGGGAAAATAAATTAAAAGTTTCCCCTCTAACTCTATCTATTACTGTGCTGTCTTGGGCATACAATTTATTCGCTGAAGACTCCAGTTGCTATCATTAAAAGAGAAAAAAATAAATTAATGTATTTACAACTTTGAAATTGTGTTTTTATTATATATAAACATAGCAGTATTCTTTCATATTTTTAAAGCCTCAGAATAATAGAAAAATATTTCATATTTTTGAAAACATTTAATTTTAATGAATAAAATATATCTAAAATGAGAGTTTTCTCAAGTGACCAAGAAAAGTGAAAGTTTGAGTACAAAGACATGAGTGTGATATTCTGGCTAATTAGCAATGCTAAGATGGGTGGATGGTAGGTGGTAGGTTCTGATGAAAGTTTACCAAAGCATAGGTCTTAACAGAATGATAACTTTCTTGTAAACTTAGTAAAATGAAAATCTTTCTTTTCAAACATAACAGAATGATTCTATTCATAAAAAACAACAACCTACTATATGGGAAACACTCTCACATTCACTAAACATGATCACCATGAAATTATTGATGATGACCTTCCAACCCAAAACACATATAATGTAAAGATAATTCAAACAATTATGTAGAAATCAAACTGAGAAGTGTATCTTGACAAGGGAAATTGTACATTTTAGAGTTTAGACTATGCAAATGTTCTCAGAAGAACAGTTCTACTTTTATTAACATCACCATACAAATCCCCCCCCAAACCCAATACAACACACAAAAAGGCATTTTTTAAGTTATTAAACCTAAGCAGGATTATGCTCTTCATACTCTTCTGAAACTTATCTTTATCATTCAGTAACATATTGTGGAAATATCTTCAATTCAACTTCTCTAGTGTTCATTAATGTTTTTTAAATGGCTTCATGCTCTGACTCAACTGCAATTTACTCAGCTTTCTTCTTATAAATGAGTGAACATTGATTTTATTTTAGTTCTTTTTATTGCTTTAGTAAGCAACGTTGAAATATATATCCTTACACATGTATTCTCGCACATAATTACTTTTATTCCTATAATGTAGATTCTGAGTAATAGAATTTTGAGTATACAAACTTAATTTTAAAATATTTTTTAACCTGTGTTTTAAGGACCTGTTAGATTTTCTTAAAGTCACTTGTTATATTAGTGTTTAAAGTTTGAATATTTTTTTAACGTTTTCATTAAGTGATAAGCCTCTAGGATACTGTGACTTTTTGACATCAATATTTACCAAATGGTTGAGCCCATGCTTATCATTAATTTTCCTTTTAAAACTTTTTTCGAAATTTTAATTGTAACATAATAGTGTGCCTACTTATTATTTACAGTACAAAGTGATAGTTCAATACATGTATACAATGTGTAATAATCAGAATAGTTAGCATATTCATTAGCTTAAGTATTTCTCATTCATTTGAACTAGAAATATTCAGAAATTCTCTCTACACATATTTTAGAAATTATCAAAAACGTTAAAAAAAAAAAGAATAACCCCAAAACATAGGCAGCAAAAGTAAAAATAGACAAGTGGAATTATATCAAATTAAAAAGCTTCTGCACAGCAAAGGCAGCAATTAATAAAGTATAGATACAACCTAAAGAATGGGGAAAAGATTTACAAGTCATATATCTGATATGCTAATATCAGAAATATAAGGAACTCAAATGACTCAGTAGTAATACAAACAAATAAATTTTTTGAATGGGCAAAGGACCTAAATAGACATTTCTCAAAAAGACTATACAAATGGTCAACGGTATATGAAAAAAATGTTCAGCATCAGTAGTCAACAGAAAAATACAAATTAAATTCACAATGAGATATCATTTCACACTTGTCAGAATGGTTATAATAAAAAGGATGAAAAATAGGTATTTTTAAAGATGTAGAGAAAAGGGAGCTTTTACACACTGTTGGTGGGAATGGAAATTAATATAGCCATTATGGAAAACCACATGAAGTTTTCTCAAAAAATTAAAATATAACTACTATATGCTTCAGCAATTCCACTAATGGGGCTACAGTATATCCAAAGGAAAGTAAATCAGCATGTGGAAGAGCTATCTTCACTCATGTTTATTGCAGCACTATTCACAATAACAAGATATAAAATCAAACTATCAACAGATAACTGGATGATGAAAATGTGGTATATAGACACAAAGGAATACTATTTCACCTCAAAATAGAGGGAAATCATGTCATTTATGACAACATGGATGAACCTGAAGGATATTATGTTAAGTAAAATAAACCCAGCACATAATGACAAACAATGCACCACGGTGAACTCATAGAAGCTGAGTGGAATGCTGGTTACCAGGGGCTGGAGGGTCAGGAAGGGGAAAGTTAAGGACATGTTTGTCAAAGTCTACAAAATTTCAATTATACAGGAGAAATAAATTTAAGAGATCTATTGTACAACATTGTTACTAAAGGTAACAAAATGTATTGTGTTCTTTAAAATTGCCAAGAGAGTAGATTTTAAATGTTCTCATTACAAAAAAATGTGATAAGCATGTGAGATGAGTTGTTAATTAGCTCAATTATGCCATTTTACAATATCTAAATATATGTCAAAACAACATATTGTGTAAGATAAATATGCATAATTTGGATATGTCAATTAAAAATTAATTAACTATTATCATTATTTTTAAAGCAAGATCAAAGCACTGTCATCTGCAGTTAGATGAAAATGTTAGTTATATACTCAAACACTTTTTATATAATGCTTCCCATCAAAACAAAATCTACAAAAATGTAATTTATCATGTAGAGTTGAATAAATTATGCTTTAAAAAAATCTGTTGTTCATAGATGTGTAGTAGTGCCAAGCCCTCATGAAACTTTCCACATCAGCTGAAGGACCATGAGGTTAGTTGGTGTTTATAAAACAGTTATAACACTTTTCTCAGGTAATTTTTCATTCTCCATTGAAGGAAAAAAAAGGGAAAGTATAACTTATTTAATTAGAAAAAAGTGGTTGAGGAAGAGGAGATAAATTAGATCTATATTTTAGGAAACATTGACTGAGGAGTTTTGAACTGAGAATGACTTTACATTTCAGGAGAGTGGGGATTTTGTGAAGATTATTGGGCTGGGATTCTCACTATACTTTCCCACAAGGCATGAGATGAGGGTAGTTATTTCCTCATGTCAATCCTAATGAGAGGAGTTTGCATAGGTACACTTAGCAAGCTAGACATGTATTCCCTCTGGTAAACGGCACAAAGTTGACTCATGCCTGAGGAAGAAAAAAGCATTCTTGGCAGCAGACCCGGGAGCTGCAGTTGGAAAGAAATTGCACTTCAAGCAGGGGCAGGAAGGTCAAAGTGCATGAATCCCATGGACTGGCTGTGCAGAAGGAATGTGCAGAAGTAATATTAGCTTGGGGGTCATTTAAAATGATCCCTACACAGGGGACAGCCTCCAATAGCAACAAGTTTGAAAGAGTAAGTGGCTCTTGGTGGTCAAAGTAAAAGCAGATCCATAGGTGCCAGACAACAAAGAGGCATCATTCACATCACAGAAGCCACAAGTCTAAGAATTTTAAACTAGTTGCCTTCCAGGTACCCACAACATAACCTGTCACAGAAACCATAGCTTTAAATATCTGCTAGACACAGAATGTGTGAAGGCTGTATGCAGTAGTAATGACAAGGAGAAACATTCTCCACCTTCTTTTGCATTTTTTCTCCGTTCATACCCACCTTAGGGAATAGAAGTAGTGTCTAGCAGCAGGGTGAGAATTGAATGATAAGAATAGTGAAGCCCACCCCAGTTCATTTTTTCTGATAGCCTGGAGCCCTCCTGAGGCTGATCCCAGCTAAGTAATGAATAAGAAGGCAAATTATCTTGAATAGAGATTAAAATACCAATGAATATCTGATGCTTTAATTTTCCAAGATAATAAGATTGTCTTTGCAACTTAAAGTCATCATAGATTATATACTACCTAAAGGAAACCAGAAATTACAGGGCTCTCACACTTTCATCTCGTGGCAGAGGAAAAATTTTTCTCTATATACAACTTTAAAGAGACAAAAATAAACGATTAGATCTAACGAGTCTTACTTGATTAACATATAGATAATGTACATACATTTTCTTTCCTTCATTTGATTTTGGGAAAAAATAGCAAAACTCTCAAAATGTTAACTAGAGATAAATAAGCAAGTAGTCAGACAAAGATAAATAGATTTAGTATATATACATATATACATGATATTAGCAAGGAGATTGTCTAAACAGTCAAGTCAATATAAATCTACTGCACAGTCTGATTGTACTTCTATATTAGCAGGGCTCTTATTCTTGAGTGGATATGCATATACTCAACTTTTTGAATAACTACACCTTTTGAGTTTCACTTGTCTTACTTTACTAGTTACATAAAGCGCATTTTTGGAATTTACCAAAACCTTCGATCTCTTAATGTTACATTTTTCCCCCTCCATTCTCACTGACTCTCTCCTTGATTCCCTAAACTGCACCTAATCTTTAATCATTTAACCTACACTTCTCCCTGGGATCTTTTGCTTTCCATTTTATTCCGGGCCACACCTGCCCTGTTAAGCCCTCAAAATGTGATCAATCTCACCATTTGTTTTCCATTTATTTATTCCCTTGAGGATGAACATTTCTTGGGAACATTTCATCAGCTTGCTAATTGGCGCCATTCCAGGTTACTATTCAACCTCAGCTGCTCCTCGGTATTCCTTGGCAAGTTATTTTTGCAAAACCTTAATCATATCCCTTGTCAAACCATTGAAATTATTCTAGCATCAAACCATCCTCTCACTTTTAATAGCTGTTCTATTTTTACTTCTTTGGGAAAAAATAGAGGCCTTCAGTTACAAATATACCCTCCCCATCCATCCTCACCCAACCTTTTTGTCGTTTTTTTCTTTATAACCTTCTAAGATTGACTTTGTGCTGTCTCTCCACAGTTATATCATTTTCAAGTTATTTTGAAAATTCTAACTGCTACTGCTTTGTTTCCTTAAAGCATAGGCTCTCATTCAGTGTTTGGGGGAGATATTGGTACATGTGAATCATTTGCCAATATGTAGAGACATTTTGATGATCAAAACTAAAGAAGTGGTGCTACAGGCATCTAGGGGAAGGGGATATGAATACGGGCAAATGTCTTTCAAGGTATTTCCTGCTGACTCTTGTACTTTGTAACAAATTTATTAAAATTATCACTTAAATTTTTTGGATTTGATTGCAAATATATAATAAAATTTAATTAAACATGCTTCTAGAAGGGCAAAGTAATTGTAAACATTAAAGCAAAAGCAGGCATGTATGCTTTTCAAGCAAAAACTGTAGCAAAAAATATGTATTTTATAGTGTTCTAATAATACTTTAATTACAAAAAGAATGTTTGCAAAATAGAGATTTTTCTCCAATTTGCTCTTGTTCCCCTCTCTGCTTTCCTGGTCACCCTTCCCAACCTGCAGGATTATTTATTTGGCATTGTGAGAGCATAATCAGTTGAGAAAAACAAGAACATGGTTTCTATCTCAAGTCTGAGTTTTCCAGAATCTGCTCTTGCCACATCCCTTCTTGTTCAAGTTAATCACAAGGGTGGGGAACACAGACAATTCCCGACTTCAACAATTACTCCTTCTGCCTCACTCCCATGAGACAAGTCTTTATAGATAAAGTCATGATCTGTAGCACATTAAATGTGCCTCTTTGAGAAACCTTGAGAGACAAAAGCTACAAGGTACAAAAACGCTTGGAATCACTTGTACTTTATAATGCTTTAGTAATTAAATATGCATCAGATTTTTTAAAAACTGTAAGGAAAGAAGAAAAAAGAATCATGGTTTGGATATCATTTAACAACTAAGCAGAAAATAAGAAAAGGGGTTTTTCTGGAACCAAAAATATTGTTTATTTTTGCTGTTCAAGAGAATCAACCCAAATAGTTAAAGCACCATGGTTTTTCTGATTAAAGATTTGACCATTTTAAGAGTTGTTTGTTTGTTTAAAAACACAGGTTTTTAAATCAATTATTTTGAGTGTATTATACTCTCTCTTATAGATCGTGTGTGTTGTCTTAAAAATGCCTTTCTAAGCTTCTACATTGTAAAAGCAGGGGGAGCTATTGCCGGCCTCTAAACTTTAGATTTCCAAAATCAATTTGAGATGTGTCTTTCTAGGGAACTGAATTCACCTTGGAAATCTATTCCCTTGCTTTGATTATACTTCTCCTTATTTAATACTTTCTGCATTGTCTTCTCTTCAGTAGTTCTGCTCATAAAGTGTATTCACAAAACCAATTTCATCTATTTTGACATTCCCTATTTATGTATGGTTGATTTTCCAAACATATATTTCAGCAATTTTTCTTTTAGGTTTCCATGAAACATTCCTATGATTGAACGATGGGTGAATATAAACAGACTTGAGGGTTATTTTGCATATAGTTTAGACAAAATAAACTTGTTTTGCCAATAAATTGCTCTCTCGATTTTCATTTAGCTCCTTGACTAAAAGGCATCTTAATGTTTAGGGACCCTTTATAGATATAGTTCACTTGTCATTACAACAAACTCACCAGGCTTTGATTAAAAATCTACATTAACAATAGCAGTTGTTTAAAGAAAAGGAGTAGAAGGCTATATATCGAAATTTCAATTACCACAAAGGGAAATGATAAGATTAAAAGATTTCGAATGACAAAAATTAATAATGTTAAAAGTGAAATCATTTATTTAGACTTAATAATTTAGACGTTGATAATGCTACTTTTCAGGGCACAACCAGAAGTCTTTGTCTTTTTATCTTCATTTCATTTACCACCCCAATCCTCTACTCTTCCATATTGTCATTTCAGTCTTGCTGTTTTGGAGAAATCTGGGAACATAGTTTAGCCTGCCAATGATTATATCTTTAAATTTAAAACTATTTATTTTCTACTTGTGGATCCACAATGTTTATAGACAATTTATGTGTAAATTAGTAGATTGAATGTTGTAGATCACTTATCATGCTAAGAAAATTTAAATTGTGCTAAAAGAATTAAATATTCATCTTGTTTGATAAGTAGTTATACTATGTATATAGAGAATGCAAACTTTGAGTATCCTTTGCATTTCACTTTAATTGAACACTAACTCTATTTACAAAACATGTAAATCATAAGGTCTATGTTTTCCAAAAATGCTAAGACAAATTTCTTCCCATAATGCATATCTTTTAATTTACTGTTATACAATTCTACTGAAAGATATTACTCAATGAAGTCAAGAAACCCTCTTCAAATACTGTTTTTAGTTTTTGTGTCTAACACTTAACGCTAACATTCTTATGTTAATGAACTAATTAAGTTTTAAATATATGTGAAAATAAATTTCTTTACAATTTTATCAATCATGGCATAGTTTTCAGGTCTTGAATCATGCATTTCCTTGGGGAAATTACACAGATTTCTCTGAAACTGCCCCCAGTCTATGTTAAGTGTCCTGCATATGGTTTGTCATAGAAATTTGTGATAAACTCTGATATGGCACTTATTTCTTTCTTTCTCCATGGTAAATATATATATATGAAATATATTGTGTGATATATGCTTGCAAAATATATTGTATGATATATGCTTGTGTGTATGTGTGTGTGTGTGTATATATATATTATATATATAGCCTAAAAATAAGACATTCGTCTACATAGTCACAATTATATTCTCTTCCACAAATAGATTAAATAACTCTATAAAATAATAGAAATTAGTTCACATTCAAAATTCAAAATTGTTCCAAAATAAAGAAAGAAATGAAGAAAGAGAAAAATATGGAAGGTAAAAAAAGCAATAAATAAAGAAAGAATCTTGAGGTTTCCTTCTAAAACTTAAGGACAGATGTGCGGTGCATTTATCTAAAACATTCTCTATGCGGTAGTCTCTGGGACTCTATGTTCAATGTTAGGAAAGGTAGATGTGGAGTATATCTAACAAATAGAGTGATGCCTCCAACTCCTACTCATTCTTTTGAGTTTTTCATAGACTGAAAAATGATTACTATATTACACCTAAGTCCAAAAGGTGCACTTTAATATTTCATGCATTTGAAGTTCCAAATTTATGTAAAGACAATTTATTTGCTAGGAATCAGTTTGTAAAGCTTTACATACCAGGCACTATACAGTAATGAGTAGGACAAGTTCATTATATCTTAATTGGTTGAATTATTTTCTATACCCATCAGTGCTACAAATTTCATTTTTACATTATCTACTTCAAGAGCAGAATTACTTGAGAAACAGAGGTCTTTTAAGTAACTAGGATTGTCAAGTGGTATGTTTATTATCATTCTTATGTTGACAACAATTTGAAAAAGTGATATTATTCAGATTATTATTATAAGTGATTATATGAATATGTTGTGTGTAATGATGGAGTAGTTTAATTTTTAATTATATTTATTCCTCATGCATAAAAACACTAAATGACTATCAAATTCCTTAACAGAATTCAAAATTTCTGTAAGACATAGTTCTTATGATAAAGGAGACTAAGCAAAATGTTGGGTAAAGAGAAATGGAAGAATAAAATTTTTAAAAAATATGTAAAATTTGGTTAATAAAGAACACATTACTGTATTCATTGTCCTGTTTTAGCTCACTTCTTTACTTAAAATCAGTTCTCAAATCTTCACTGACTTCCCAGCCAAAATTAAGAAATTATTAGTTTAACAATCACTCATCTGGATGTCCAGGAATTTTGTGGAGGAATAACACTTAGGCATTCTTTTAAAAATAACAACTTTATGCATGACAAAATTCATTTTCCCCTGCATCCATTTAATTCCTCAAAAAGTTTACCCACTTACCAGTTATATAAATCCCATTTAAAATAGGAATTGAGGAAGGATTATTTCAATGAATGTTTTCTGAGATTTAATAATTGATAGCATGAATATTTTCAGTTCTTCAGCTATAAAGAACATTCTTTTTCTAGGAAGTGTTTTCACTATATAGCATGTGTTTAAGAAAATAGCGAAAAAAATAAACACCCAGAAAATTACTAGCCTTATATGACAACCTCAGAATTTTGTGGCTGGATTCTTTGAGATGCAAATAAACTACATTTATTTGCATCCTTTACAATTTGAGAAGTTTATTGATTTTGCTAGAAATTAAAATGGTGAAAGGTACCCTACCCTGAGCTTCTGTCTGGCTTTCCATTATAAATTGGGACCTGAAACATGGCCATTAGTGGCGTTTGTATAGTGTTGAGGCTTTTTTCAAAGGCTATAAATGCCAAGTTGCAGTATCACCCCTACAAAATCACACTCACAGCCTGCGAGAAGCTGGATTTATCATGTCCTTGTTTTATCAGAACATGGTAAAAGTTAAGAGCTATGTGTGTGGGTTACAAAGGGTGAAGAAAGACTTTATTGATGGAATAGAGCTATAAGACATTCACTTCACCTTAATATTAAGTATGCTTCTGGGCAGCAGACAGCAGACACTCATGCTGCTGTCCTGCCCATTGTGCCTTTCACGATGTATCTTCTCTTTAATAAATCTACCTTTCTTAACTCATAAAAAATAAAATAAAATAAATATGCTTCTTATCGGGCTTAACATGGGTTCCAAAATTTCAGAATTCGGTTCCCAGCTAATGTTAAAGAAACTACATTTACTTTGACAATTTTTGACATGTACGTCCTTACTCTTTTTCCATGTATATGCCTCTTGATCTTCAAACAAACTGTAACTGAATCCTTTCAACCCAAATATGTCCCACATGCAGTTCAAAATGCTTTTTAGTTTAGATATAAGTAAAGTCCTCCAGGGATTTCATGTCTTCACAAAAGAGTTACATTTCTAATTTTATGAAATTTTCTAGGTCTAGCCTAATCTGCTGATTGATGGTTTTCTTATGCTAATTAACAAGAATAATTTTAGACACTTGGAGCATGACACCTCCCAAGTCTCTTTGGTCAACAGTTCAGCTACTCTGTTTTTGTTGTTTTTATTAAAAGATTGTCTTTTGTGCACTTGTTGTTGTTATGGTTGCTATTCTGTATGTGTGTGTGACAGTTTTTTGTTTTGTTTCAAAGGATAGAATCTTTCAAACTGGAAAAAGTATATGTTTAGTTACTATACACAATCTAAAGTATGATATATTTATACTATCATTCTAGTGACAATTGTTCTCATGAATGTCTCAATGAAGTTATTTCATTTTATCAATTACTTTTTGCTTGATCATGAAAGAAAGAATATTTCCACATATTTTGAAAAAAAAATACACACACACACACACACACATATGATTTTTTCTCTATCAGGAAAATAATTAGATTCAGTGAATTTTGTCATGAATAAAATGTACTATAAATTCCACCATTTAAAAAATTTTTACCTTGGCATTCATGGTCAAGAAGAACTTCCTGCTCCAAAATCCATTTGTCCAGAAGTAAATAGCATGCTTTTCCAAAAATGCAAAAAATAGATAATGGTGTAGGTGCTTCCATAGCTTTCTATTTCATTTATAATATACATATCTTACAATGATCAAATTCTCTAAAGATCTAGCCCATCAAGCATCGGGTTGGCTTCTTCCTAAGGGCTTTTATACTGATTAGTTGCTTTTGTCATCTCCACATGGTTAATTTCAACATGACATTACATGTTTACATGTGAGTCTATTATCATAACCTGCTTTTTATTTACATAGCTTGAAGAAGAACCCGTGATTACTTTTTAACCATTACTATCTTTTATTTTTATCATAATACTTATCACTAGTTAAAAGTACCTTATTTGTGCATTTATTCTTCATTTTTGTCTTCTTTTGAATATATCATATTGCCTCAATCTAATTGTGCTAGAATCTTAACAATCCAAGAATGTCAAATATAAACATTATTTTAAAAATTCATATCTCTATTTTCTCATTTGTAAAAGATGAGGAAAACAACTTTTAACTATCTCACTAGGTTGTTATATGTTACAAATCAGATAATAAAAATGAAGGTAAGGTTGAATAACAAAATTTCTACATTATAAAAAATACTATTATTCTAATTGATATGGAGCTAGATAACATCATAGATAATGGGAAATCTTTTCCTACTAGAATATTTTATGGTAAACTCTGAACTGTAAGGCAGTCAAATGCTTGTTCCCCTGTGTTTTCTCCCTCAAACAATGTCTTCACAATCAGCCTCACACTGATAAGTACTGGACTCCAACTGAGAGCACATGTAGATAGCTACTGTCCTTAAATTCTATCTCCTTCATCTACATAAATGAATGTTCAAAAGCCCCAAAACCAAATAATAATGAAGCTGTCATGTCAGCAGTAGAAGACTCTGGTGGAGGAATTTCTAAAATGAAATCTGGACAATTAAACTGTCAACTTTTTCCCGATCTCTCCCATTCTGACACAGATTGAATAATTTAAGACTGTTAGAGTTGGTTCTTAATATTGACCTTCATAAGTTGAAATTTCAAGAATGTAAAACAGCTGCCATTTATACAGATAAGCCTGGAGACTAAAAAGCTGAGAGACATCAATGTCAAAAAAAAATTGCTTCTAGCAATGCTATAAAAGTACTGAGCTGTTTAAAATGATCAGTTAATAAGACATGAATAGAAAATACAAATAGATGCTGATCATCACACTCAGCCTTGTGGTCATAAATGATCTCAGAGATATTTTACCTAATTATATTTGTGTATAAGAAAAAATAATATTTTTACATCCCTCTCATACTCACATTATTTGGTCAGAGCACTAGGGGTTTTTTGTTGTTGCGGTTGTTTAGATTATTTTATCCAATATACTTTAAAGTAAAGTGCCAAAATTTTTCTTGTTGTATTCCTCACATTCGTTTCCAAAATTACATGAAGATTACTTTGAATTTTTGACTTCCTGGAATGCATTCTTTTCATCTGCCACACAAATCACTTTAAAATAAAGATAATAATGAAAGAAAGTTGGCGCCACAACTGAGCTCTTAGTATGTGACAAGTATAAATCAGCGAGGACACTCGGTGGAGCAGCATTAGAGGCACACATTGCGTGCTGACCTTGCATTCCCTCTGTTCTATTTCTGCTACTTCCAGTTCCTATTTGCAAGAAGTGAAAATCCTGCAGTTGTGTCAGTGTTTATTTTGGTGGTCAGTAATCAAATAAAATATATTCAACAAGAAAAATGAAAAGTGGGTTTTGTATTATTGGTTAGATTGCTTAATCTTGCAAAGATTTATCATATTTTCCTTTACATGATTACATTTGTTTTGAATGTTTTTGTTTTGCTTTGGTTTTGACAAGTGGGAGAAAAATTAGGAAGTCCCAGATATTAGTAAGGGTTTTTATTAGAAAATCCTAGGATTTAGAAGTTGAACAAGCTATGAAATATATAGGAAGAAAAAATAATACTCTGTGTAAATCTTAGTTCTATGTACAGTAGATTAATTGTAAAAAGTCCCAAATTATTTCCCTTCTGATATTCATACCCCTTGTAATGTGTAAATGACTCCATCCTCCCCATTACCTGGTAGAGTCTGTTTAGATAGACTTGCAAATGTGCTGGCCTTGTGACTTGCTCTTCCTGTAGAATGCAACAAATGTCAGTTTCAGTTGAAACCTCAAGAGGTCTTGTATCATCCTGCTGATTCTTTTAAAACATTACTAATGCCATGTGCAAAAGTCCAGGTTAGCATGTCAGAGAATAAGAAACCCAGTAGCAGGCAACCATGTCCTAGACCCATCTGTATCCAACCAACCTCCAAACATGTAATACAGCACAGCCAACATCAGAGGAGCTGCCTCCCCAGTCCACAGCCGGTTGCAGATGCAAGAGTACAGCTAACACCCCAAATTCACAGCTAACCTAGACTCAAAAGCAATAATTAATGCTTTGTGGATGGGTTGTATGGTACAGTACTATTGTATCAGGCAATAAGTGATTCATATGAAAAAACAACCGAAAGAAGCAGTATGGACTTTCTCTATGATCTTTTGACTCTTGTGTGATGCAACTCCAGAACTGTTATTAGATACATTTTAAAAAATACATTTAAGTTGAGATTAGCTACCTGATTTTTATATCAGAAAATATAAATGAGGACGGTGTGAGAGAAGTAGGCATTCGAAGAATCTCTGTAATTTTATTACTAAGCAAATTCAAAATAATTCAAATTTTACTCAAAAAGCTAATATTAGTCAAATATATTTTTCTACCTATGGGAAGAGATTTGACTGGTCTTTGCATTTGCCAACTGGGAGGTCTGATAACAGAAACAATTGTTTCATTTAGGTCACAAACAAGGATCCTAAGACTCTAAGAAACAAGATAAATCAGAGTTCATAGTGCAAAGTTGAACTCTAAACCACAGAAAGCACATAGCATTTTGAAGATTTGAAGACAATCATATAAAGGGCAAAATTAAAACTGGGTGAAAAAAGAACTGGAGAAAAAGAAGGGTGCATGGGAACAAGCAAGAAGATTCTTGGATGTCCTTTTCAAATACCAGCTTATGTATATAGTTCTTCTTTAAGGTTCACCAAGTACTTGCTGTGGGTCATTTCTTGGTTTCATTAAACAAGAAACAAGAGGCAAACAACCAACCATGGGTCACAGATTTCCCCCTTCACTGCTGAAATGCTTAATCCCCATGTCCTGTAGTTTTTCTGACTGACAGCCCAAAGTTGAGATCTTTTCCAGGAATTGTCTTCAGTCAAACAGAGCTGTCTTGCTTCCCCTCATCTAGAGAAAGCAAGAATTCATTGACTGCTCAGTGCAGAAGTACAAAGACTTGGTTGCTTTCCTCAGTTAAGGACATCTTGGAAGGGTCATCACAAGGTCTAAAATTCCTCATCAACTAGTTAAGGCTTCTGTTTGTGGCTGTATCACAGTTTAACTCTGACTAATACTACTCCTTTCCCTTCCTTCTAGGTGTTGTTTTTGAGAGAACTCCCTAATATACCAAGTACGTGCAAACTTTAATCTTTGCATATGATTCCTAGAAAACAGGAAGCCCACCTTCAATGCCAAGAGTAACTTAAGAGTAGTCTATATATTTATCATTGGCCAGATGGCTGATAGATGGAGCACAGATAGTCCCTAGTAGGAAGTACTAGTTCAGTTGTTTCATTTTCTCTGTGTGTGTGTGTGTGTGTGTGTGTGTGTGTGTGTGTGTGTGTGTGTGTTGGAGTCTCACTCTCTTGCCCAGGCTGGTTGCAGTGGTATGCTCACGGCCACCACAGCCTCAACCTGCTTGACTGAGGCAGTCCTTCCATCTCAGCCTTCCAAATAGCTGAAACTACAGGCGCATGCCACCACACCCGGCTAATTTTTTGGTTTATTGTAAAGATGAGGTCTTGGCAAGTTTCCCAGGTTGGTCTGGAACCCCCGGACTCAGGCAATATTCTCTCCTCAGTCTCCCAAAGTGCTGGATTACTGGCTTGAGACACTGCACCCAGCCAATTGTTTCACTTTCACTGGAGGAAGGAAATGCATTAATGTGTGCAATATCTTAGACATCTCAGAGTTCGTGGAAGGAAATAAAGATTCATAAAAGAGATTTACTTTTGCTGTGATCTCTCAATATTTTATAAAATGAAAATGAAAGCTGATGTGATTAGTCACTAATCTATGGTTAAGTATGAAAATCAGAGGGCATTTTAGTAGCATTTAATGAAATTCTCATCTCCTACAGCCATAAGGCAAAAAGGTGAATATGAAGTCTAGAATTTCATTATAAAAATAGCAGAGCTAAAGTAAAGATTGTATTCTCAAAATCTGCAAGTCTGTGAAGTCATTCAAGAGGAACAAGGCCCTGGAAATTGATATGGGAATGCATGGGCCAATACCTTGAAATTCGTGAATCCCTAGATTATTCTAAATATTCTGGGCCTGCAGAAATGCCACATTCTTCCCAGTGGAAGCTTAGCTACTGTCGTGGCAATGAGAGTATAGCCACATCCATTTGTTAACATATTACCACTGACTGTTTTCACATTACAATAATAGAGTACCTGTGATGCAAAAACTGTGTGGCTCTTAAGTCCTAATATATTTGATGTCTGGCACATTAAGAAAAACACCTCTGCCAATCACTGATACGCATTTGATATTGATTCTGACATTTTGTGCCTGAAATTTTATCACACTTCTCTATTCCAGGAGAAATAGAAAAGTGGCTTATGGTAGATTAATTAGATAAATGGATCCTCTTGTTGGTTATTTCTTCAAGTCTAAGAATGTATAACTGAAGTGGTCATGTCAGTACTTGGCAGAATCTTCAATGTTACCTCTTCTGTAGGATAGGACATAGAACAATGAGGACATTCAAGTGGAAGCCTTTGAAACTGCCCAACAATCCCCATATGACCAAGAGAGTAAGTAAGAAACAATGATACATCTAAGAAAGAACAATCACTATTAGTGTCCACCTTAAAGAAATACTCTTAAAGAATCTTATCAAACTTCAATAATGTATGTTTTTCCTCAATACACCCATGAGATCAACTTTTCTTCCACAAAATCTAGAAGGGTCCTGAAAATACGAATGAACTGTAAGCTCCGTGTCATAATTGTCTCCATTGCAGCTGCTGTGCTGGGAGCGTTTATTTGCCCAGAGCAGATCTATATGGTTTCAGGTACATGATACTCATTAAATATGGTTAAAGTGTTCTTTTAATTTCTATCAAGAAATTGAAGACACAGTTACATTCATGTGGGATAAGCTATAATATATATTTATAATTTTTCTTCTAAGACTCAGTTGATAATCCTCTGTCATAATTGAATGTGAACAGATTTGAACTTTTAGGACATTGTAGAGATTATCACATTGACCCACTCTGTCACTCTGTTGGTGATATCATATGAGCCAAACTAAGTAAGCAAGAATTGACACATTTTATTGGAAGTCTTGGGAGGACATATGTGCTCTATGGGTTAGAAGATATACCTTACAATGATAAAGGCTCCCACCATGTCAGTGAAATTCTGATGGACCGGTAATCTGTGGTGTACAAGGATGTATTCATCAAAACAATTGATTAACTCCTGCATCTCTCATCTCCCACAATTTAGAGGGAAACACAGAGCCTACCAGGCCTATTTGAGCTCTGGAGACAATGTATCCCACACTTGGAAAAATATTTCCATCCCATTTACTAACATGCAAGACTCTCAGCTTCAAATGGGATCTAGAGAAGGAAACACGTCCACATCAGTTTCAGGTTATAGTGAAAGCTGCCTTGCCACTCAAGCAATACCACCTGTAAACTAATCCATGTGCAGGATCTTTAGTGGTGTGGGAGATCAGAATATGCTACTCCAAATTATGAAGGATTGATGAGTGGAGGCCATTAGGAAGAAGCAGATGCAGGACAGATCTCTGTTGTTTTAATTTGCCTAAAAGCAGGACATCAATTCAAAAGACAAAAGGTATAATGCCACTCTTTTACCAAGGAGAACAAAGGATAACCACTGAAGACTTAGACTGTATTGGCTTGGATGTGGTAGTGGAGGCCTACACTAACAAGTTTCACTAAACTAGCTGTTATCTGCCATTTATTTGCCTTCACAACCTGCTGCTTCTGAAGTCTCAAAGTATTTCTTCTTTGTCTTATCACTTCTCTAAAAGTATGCTAATTTTTGTTCAAGATGCTAGACAAGCTAAAATTCAAATCCAGCTTTTTGAGAGCGACTCATTCCCTGGGTGTCTCACATGTCTATATAAAATATACATGTTAAGAAACTTCTGGGATTTTTTCTCTTGTTACTATGTCTTTTGTTACTGGATTCACTTTTGTTAGAAACTTAAGGAAATGTTTTTCCTCCCTTACAGCAGAAAAGCAGTTGTAAGACAAGTTCTAGTTTCAGAATTACAACAGAGGACTTAGGACACTGTAGTAAGCCACACATTTGCATCTGCATTCAAAAAACTTCTCTCAGCACATACTTGGACTCTGGTAGTGACAGAGAACCTGATTGTGGGATATCAAATGACTGTATGCCCCAAAATGGTCATCTTGTACTGGATATATGTTATATTCACAAAGCCACAGGGTCAGGAAAGCCTAGCAGCAATGTAATTTAGAAAAAAAAGCAATGTATATGGAATCAGACATGAATATTATCAGAGGGAAAAATTAATCTACCTAGCAAGTGGCTCAGACCACCATTTTATTCTTTGCTGTTGTACCAGCATCTCTCCTTTGGCTCAGACTTCTGACTGCAAGACAAAACTCTTATGAGCATCAGACAGAGGTGGGAAAAGGATGAATTTGCTTACTAAAGACCAGCTTAGTGAATGGGTTCAAAATAAAAATTTACTTGCTGTACAACAACCCCACTCACAGATGGCCCCAAATTGCCAGTGGTTATAAATTCACCTGTTGGGCAGTTCTCTGATGGTGCAACTTTCCATTCACTTTGCATGGAAATAGAAATAGCCCAGGGTGAGAGCTTACACAGACACATTGACAGAAACTAATGGTTTGGTTGATTTGATAGAAGACTTGAAGGACAAAGATTGGAAAACCTGGAACAAAGTGGTTAAGGGAGCAGGCATGTAGTATGATGAATGTAGTAATAGGAATGTAGTAATGGGAACAAACTGTGACAATCACATATGACATTTGAATGTCCAATAGAGAACATTTACCATGGATGTGGCACTACACAATGTAGATTTAATAACAGCTAGTTGATGTCAGCCAACATCTGTCCTCAGCCACCACTTTTCTGCACAATAGACCCAAGAACAGAATTACTATGGTGACAGAGATGGATCCATGCAGGGCTCAACAGCATGGGATCCAATTTAGGTTGATCTGGCTCCTTTCCTAGTTAATTGTCCAATTTTTTAGCAAAAAGACCAACTGTGAGTCCCTAACATGGCACTTCAGTGTCACTGACCAGATATTTAGTGATACGTTGACACTTGTGAACTTCTGCTCCTGAAAGGACATGATTCATCTTGATAATAACTGACATATTTTAAGTATTGAGTTTCTTTTTCTGACTGCAAGACCTTAACTAGTTACACTACTAAAAGGTTTACAAAATGTTTGCATCTTCACACAGGATTCTGATTAGAATTCAATTGGATAAAACGAATCATATGACATAAATTGAGATAAAGAAGTGGGAACACAATCATGAAATCCATTGGTCTTATCACATACCGTGTTCTCTGATGTGCTAGAAGCTATCAGTTGATAGAGCAAAGAATTACATACATGAAATAAGACAACTTATTTTTCATATGATGTGGCAAAAATTGCACATCTATATAAAAAAAAATCTTGAATTACCCTTTGTGCCATATACAGAAATTAACTGTAAAACATCTACAAAAAAAGTTTTTAAAAAAAATGGAGATGAACTTTACCACCTTGGGTTAGGCCTAGATCCAACATCCAGCAGCAATAATCATAAAATAAAAATTAGGTATACTTATGTCCAACAAAATTTGTAAAAACAAAAAACTTTTGTTCTTTGAAAGACACCATTAGGAGAATCAAAGGACAAACCACAGATTGGGGGAAAATATTTCAAAGTATATATAAAAAATAAAGGACTGATATTCAAAATAAATTTTTAAAAAAACTTTCACAACTCAATAATAGTTTAAAATACTGCCATTAAAATGGGCAAAATATTAGAACAAATACTTTATCAAAGAAGATATATGAACACATAAACATTTAAAGTAATACTTAAGTCATTATTAATTAAGGAAATGCAAGCTAAAATCACACTGAGGTATCACAAAACGTGCATTAGAATGACTTTAAAATTAAACTGGTAGTATCAAGTTGTAGCAAGGATGCAGATCATTTAGAACTCGTATACAATGCTGGTGGCAATGGAAATGACACAGGTATTTTATAAAACATCTTGATAGTGTCTCAAAAAGTTAAACATTCATTCACCACACAGTACAGAAATTCCAATGCTAGAAATGAGAGAGAATTGAAAACATATGTCTGTACAAATACCTATACACAAATGTCTATGCCAGTTTTGCTCATAATCACCCAAACTAAACCCAAATGTCCATCAGTAAAGAAAAGATATACAAATTATGGTACATCCATACAGCAGAATAAAAAACATAAATTCAACAACATTGATCAATCACAAATGTGTTATGCTAATTTAAGTAAACTAGAAGCAAATGGCGACATAGAGTTTGATTATATTTTTATACAATTTTTGGCAAAACTATGTAAACAGAAAATAGGCCATTGTTTGTTAAGGGCTAGATATGAGAGAAAAAACTGACCACAAAGTGGCATAAGAATATTTTTGTAGATGATGGAAATATTCAATGTTTTGATTATAGTGATAATTTCTTGACTGTATACATTTGTCAGGATACATAGAACTGTATAATCAAAAGGGATGAATTTGCTTATGGGTAAATGATATTTAAACCAATATAATCAAGCATATTAATTCAGTAACCCTGGCAGAACTTAGAATAATTTCTGGCATATAATAAACATCCAAGAAATGCTAGATGTCATTGTTTTCATCATTATTATTATAATACTGCAGTGACAAAAACATTTTCAATAAATTAATAGCTATAATTTTTATAATATAGGATGAAAAGTTAGTATAAATTCATTCAATTTTATTAACAAATATTTACATGGCCAAGTAAATGACTATAAAACACAAATAAACTAAAAAATAAACCTGCATTTAGAAATAAATCAAGAGTTGTATACATATTTTTACAACTTTCTATCTCAATTTGTAAAACATATTAAAGTGTCTGTGAGTGCATTTATTCATGTGATAAGTATTGACACATTTATCAAGTGTAAGTCTTGTGCTACTTACAATGCACTGGGACAATTAATGCTATGACCTGGGACTGAAACTATTAGTTTAGGAAATATCAACAATAATCTTTACCCTTATGTAATCCAATGTATTGTATAATCAAATCATGTAATAATGGTTAAGTTAAAAATATTTAGAAAGACAAGCAATGAAACTAGAGTCTGAATAGAAGCATTAATAGTAACATAATTTTCAAAAAATTGTTCTGGATTGCATAATTGGTGGAAGTTAAATCAAGTAAAACACTTGAGGATGAAGCATGTATGCAACACTATTACATACAGTTAAAGTTAGGAATAAAAATGAATACAAAAGTTTAATGAAAAGTTGTGATCTAAAATTATGTTTGAGGAATGTTTCAATTACTATGGATGCATAACAAATTATATTAATCTAACTGTGTATTAAAATAACTATTTTACTATTGTCATGGATTCTGGGGCTTTTCTCCATACCATAGTATCCAGGGTTTTACCCGGGAGGACTTACTGGATACAAACTGAAATCACCCAAATGTGTCTTTAATGCTGGTTGTTGGCTGAATCCTAATCTGGCCTGTGAATTAGAACATCTGCAAGTGGCCTCTTCCTGTTTAATGCATGACTTCATAATACTTTTATATTCAATAATACTTTTAAAAGTGTCAATTTAAAAATAGGCAAAATATTTCAATCCATTTAAAAATCTAATTTATTTAAATTAGATAATCTATTCTAGTCTAAAATATTTTAGTCAAAATAGAAGATTTATTTGCTCACAATAAACATCCCAAGAGAAAAAGATGAAAATGTTTAGCATTTTTATAATCAAACTTCAGAACTTTTATGGCATTATTTCAGCATATTCTATTCATTAACAGTTAAAAAGTTCTACCCTGCTGCAGTGGGTGGAAATGAGGGGATGTCACCACATCACCATAGGCAGTGGACAGAAAATCAAGGTTACGTTAACAAAAGTATGAAGGATAATCCATTTTGGAAGATGCCATCTGCAACAAAAGGTGAGTGTTTGTCATTAAATTATATGAATATTAATATTATTAGGTGATTTCTTTTTTTAGAAATACAATAATTGATATCAGAGCTAAGTAAATACCATATGTTTGACCTCAAATGCTTAGGTTCCCAGCTCACAAAAGAGTCTTATTAATCATTTTTATTCTATAGGGATCATTTCATTAATATTTAGGTCATATAAGCAAAAATTCATATTTATAGATTACCATAAATGCACCATATAGGAGACATGTATTCGCAACATTTATGGAACATTCATTATGTACTCAGCACTGACTACACATAGTAAGATGTTATGCTTTTCATATAAAACTACAGTATTAAATACTCTGCCAATGATTATATTTTCTTTTTTCCAAACAATGACCTGTATTTTACTTCTAGAGAAAATTTTTCTCAGCTTACAAAATGTTAGTTGGCTATTTACCACTGAGATTACCATCAAAGAAAGTCCAACTAGGCTAATATGCCTTTTGGTGAATAGGTTGAGATGAGGCATTTGATACATTTCTTATGGCTCTTGTGTCCCTGTCAACAATTTTTATAAAACTGAATTTAAAGTCACAGTATACGATGACAAAAAAAAATCCACCCCCCAAATACTGAAGAAAGTTGAAATCTTATAAAGGAGTATTATTTATCTCCAAGCACAATAAATACATATTGATATATAAACAACATTTCTCTTTCCCAATGTAGGCAAAATTCAGCATATTGTGGCAATAAAACAGGGATGCCAATTTTTTTGCCAGTATTCTTTCTTGAGGTGGTTATGGTCCCATTCCCTGTATTCTTTGAAAGACCTAGGTTTAATCTGGATTTAATATAGTGGTGAAGAATGCTAGCAACTTGTTAAATCCGTTTTATATTTCAGGGTGTTAGGGGAGCGTGATTAGTTTGGCGGATGTTGGTGGAAATCATTTATATCATTTCATTAAAGCTCTTTCTTCTTTTGATTGATGTGCAGATCCAAGAGATTAGCAGAGGACTTAAAGATTCCAGAAGATTCTGAAATACTAGGCATCAGTGGAAGATAATAGATAACAGGAACCTGGACCCCTGGATCACCACTGGGAAGGGCACTACCAAAGGGTGAATATCTGCATTGAACTTGAGAGAGCAAAGATAAATTCTACTCTCCACTGACATCTTGAGTGTTATATTTTATAGCAATTAATCTACCCTGATCAATATAGCTGATACTGTGGGACAGAGGTTAAGTTTGAGTTTCTTTCTTTCTTTCTTTCCTTCTTTCTTTCTTTTTGAGTTGGAGTCTCACTTTGTCATCCAAGGCATAGTAAATATTCTGATATAAGATAAAATATACTTTAAATTAACAACAGTGAAAAAAGATTAAGAAGTCATTATATAATAATAAAGGGATACATTCAGCAAGAAATAAAACAATTTAAGATATATGCAGCTAACACTAGAGCTCCCAGCTTTATAAAAATAAATTTTATTAGATCAAAGAAGAGAGATAGAAGCAATATAATAATAGTGCAAGATTTTAACATTCCATTGAAAGCAATAGACAGATCATCAAGGCAGAAAGTCAACAAATAATCATTAACCTTAAGTTGAACTCTAGAACAAATGGATCTATCAAACATCTACAGAATATTCTACCCCAAAACTACAGAATATACATTCTTCTTATCATCACATGGAACATTTTCCAAGATAGACCACATGATAGGATACAAAACAAGTTTAAATAAGTTCAAAAGATCAAAATTATATAAAGTACCTCCTCAGAACATAATGGGATAAAACTAGAAGTCAACCCCAAGAGAAACTCTCAAAACCAAACAAATACATAGAAAATATCAATTTGTTCCTGAATGATCAACAATAAACCAAAATAGAAATTTAACAATTTATTGAAATGAATGACAACAATGGCAGAAGTTAATCAGAATCTCTATAAAATAAAAGCTATCCAAATCCAATAGCATATGAAAAAAATAATCCACCACAATTAAATGGATTTCATCCAAGGGATGCAAGGATGGTTCAACATCAAGGATGGTGTTTTTGAAATAAGTCAATAAATATGATCAACCATGTAAAGTTAAAAACTAAAATAGCATAATCATGTCAATAGATCCAGAAAAAACTAAATTAAAAACTAAAATAGCATAATCATTTCAATAGATCCAGAAAAAACATTTGATAAAATACAGCATCACTTCGTGATAAAAACTTTCAACAAAATAGGTAGAGAAGAAACATTTCAAAAATAATAAAAGATATATATGACAAACCCACAGACAACATCATACCAAATGGGGGAATTTGTAGTATTGGAAGTCATAGCCAGAGCAACCAGAAAAATAAATTAAATAAAAAGTATTCAAAATGGAAAAGAAAAAGTCAGAAATGAAACAACTGACAGTGTATTTTCAAGATCTATCTTCAGTGTTGCATTAGTAGCTAATTCTGTCAATTTATTTTCATTTTTAAATCTGAATAACCTTTCAGTGATGATAGCTTTTGGATTCATTCATTTCCTATGTGTGGAACAATTTTTGGTAAAAAATAAAATAAAATTTCAAACTTACTAAATATTTGATGACAATCTTTTTCAAGTGTGCAGTAGCAACACTAATACCTACTTCACTGATAATTGTTAAGTTATTGACATGCCATAAAATCTGTAAAAACTTGACTCCAGAAAGATATTAATTTTTATTTTTTACCTGAAAATTAAAAACTTGTTTCATATTCTATTATACCAAAAAATATTAATATAATCAAATAAACACAAAATATCAGATAAACAAGCAACCCTGGTTATCACTGAACAATTTTAAAACATTGGATCTGACTTCTGGAAAGATGGCGATGGGGCAGTTTGGTCTGTGATCCCCTCCATGAAAGAGAACACCCATAAAGAACTTACTTTTCCTGGGGGCTATGGTTTTCACCGCTGCCAGCCTGCTCTTTGCACGTTGCTTGACTGCTGCCTCAGCTGCAGTCACTGTGGCTACCACTGCCACCATCACCGCTGCTCCCACCTGAGGCCAACCAGAGCTCCTGGACCATCAATCCCTCTCCCCACAAGCACTGCACTACTGAAGCCACTGCTGCCACTGCCACGCCCACCCCTCACCTGGCACCCAGCTTGTGGAGCTCCTCCCACATACAACAGTGCTAAAGTGGCAGTTGCCACCAATGCCACTGTTGCCTGCTCCCTCCTGCCCTGAATGGCCCTCGGTTCCCCCCGTGGAACTCCTGGCACCCCCCTGCCCCACCTGCCACATTGCTTCACCCAGTCTGACGTGAGTAGCCCAGTGCTATGCTGACCTGCATCACCTGGCAGTCTTGCATTCTATATTCCACCTTCGCCAGCACAGCTGGCTGCAATGGAAAAAGAGATCATTAGGAGCCAGGAGACCAGCCCCGCCCAGCTCAGCCCATCCCCCAGCTTGGGTTCCAAGGTAACACCATCAAAGTGAGAGGGACAGAAGCCCCTCCCCCATGCTAGATAAACACAGGTCAGATTTGAGTTGCAGATTTGGCAGGCAGTCCAGATCTGATCCACCATCCCTAGCAGGTCAGGGGCAACCGACCACTAACTGTGAGCAACTCCACCAGCCTGCAGTGAGAGCTAGAAATCAGAGCTGAAAGGACATTGGACTTAAAGGAAAAGTCTCAGAGTGTGCTTGGTTCCCTTGTTTTAATTTTTAAAAATTTTTTGTCTAGTTGTCTTACCCGTCTTTTATTCCCTCTTCTCTCTCTTCTTACTGTTATCAATAACGTGTTCATACTTGCTTTGGTTCTGTTAGTTTACTGACTTTATTCTATTTTATTTTTTTCTCTTTACACCTCATGTTTGTATAGGGGAATAGTACACCAATAAGGAAGTGGGTTAGCTTGTATGTCTGTATGTTATAGTTTTTTTGTATGTTTGTTATTTTATTTTTTTTTAACTTGTATCCATCTTTGTGTCTCTTTTCATTTGTTAGTTGATACGTTTTTCTGTTTTTCCTTTTCCTCTTCTCTCTCTCTACCTTCCTCTTACCCCCACTCCCTATTCCATTATTTTCCTTTTTCTTACCTCATTTTACTTTCAGGGAGTATACCTATAATCCCACTGCATGGACAGATTGCATGGCAGTGGGAAGTGGGTTTCAGATTATTCACATACCTATCAGTGGATACTGGGATCTGCAGATAGATTTTGAATCACTGCTCCCCCTTTAATTAAATCTCAAAACTGCAAAAAGTATTGCCCCCACCTACAGTCCAGCTTCAGAATTGAACAAAGCCAGAAGGTATACATGAGGAAAAATAGAAGCTTGAACAAACAGAAGTAAAAGCAACACCTTTACTCCTGAGCAACAGAATTTAAAAAGATGGAGGTGGGGGAGGGAGGAAAAAAGTGGGGAAGAAAATCTACACTAATGAAGAAAAACCAAAAGAAGAATATGGGTCACACACCCTGGGAGGTCAGACAATGAGAAAACAGAGTTCGGAATGCAAACATTGAAGAGCCCCCAGAATTACTGGTCACATGTGACAAACCCAGACATTAAGACATTAATAGAGAGAATAAAAAGAATTGAGGAGTGATAAGAGAAAAATAGGAAGGAATTGATAACTGAAAAAACAGCAGTAAAGAATACTGTGATTGAAATAAATAACAAACTAATAAGCAAGGAAAACACAGTTAGCCAAGCAGAAGAAAGAATTTCAGAGTTTGAAGACCAAAATATAGAAATAGAACTAACCCAAACAGTCAAAAACATAGAAAAGAAGCTTCAAAAGACAGAACAAAACTTTCAAGAGATCAACAATTACTTCAAGAGACCAAACCTAAGAGTAATTGGACTTCCTGACAGAGATAGAGAGACAGATTCCACCCTTGAACAAACATTCCACAAAATTATTCAATAAAAATTTCCTCATCTCATCAGTGATGCAAAAATTCAAACATAATAGACTCAGAGAACTCCTGCAAGACAACAACTGAGAAGACCAACTCCTAGACTCATAATAATTTGCCTACACAAAGTAGGTATAAAAGAAAAAGTTCCTAAGGGCACCAAGAGAAAAAGGTCAGACTACTTATCAGGGGAGACCAATTAAAATAGCAGCAGATTTATCCACAGAAACACTTCAGGCTAGGAGAGCTTGGATCCCAATCTTCAAAGTTCTCAAAGATAAACAATTTCAACTAAGAATAACCTACCCAGCCAAGCTAAGCTTCATCAGTAAGGGATAATTTAAATCTTTCCCAGACATCCAATCCCTAAGAACTTATGTTGCCTCCAGACCATCTCTACAAGAAACACTTAAGAAAGTATTAAACACACAAGAAAAAGAGAAAAGAACAACAATGTTCTGCACTAGAGTACAGTAAGAAGAGGGAAAACACACATGAATCAACCCCAAAACCAAAAGAAAGACAACAAACAGGAACAGCAACAACTCTATAAGAACCTCATGACAGGGTAAAACCTCACATTTCAACAATTAGGCTGAATGTGAATGGACTAAATGCACCACTGAAAAGACACAGAATGGTGGATTGGATAAGAAACCATGGGCCCATTATTTGCTGCATCCAGGAGACCCATCTCACTACAAAGGATGCACACAAACAAAGTTAAAGGATGGAAGATGAGTTTCCAGGTAAATGGATCACAAAAGAAGGCAGGAGTTGCAATCTTAATATCAGACAAAACAACATTTATGCTATAAAAAATTTAAAAAGATGCAAAAGGACATACATAATGATAAAAGGTTCAATCTATCAACAAGAAATATCCATTCTAAACATATATGCATCCAACACGGGAGCACCAGCCTTTATAAAGCAACTACTAAATAAACTAAAAAAAATTGACTCTAACACTATTATAACAAGAGACTTGAATACCCCACTGACAGCCTTAGATAGATCATTGAGGCAAAATATCAACGAGGAGATCCAGAACCTAAACTTGACACTTGACCAAATAGACTTAGTAGATACCAACAGTTTATTCCACCCAACAACAACAGAATATACATTCTACTCATCACCACATGGAACTTACTCCAAGATCGATCAAATCCTTGGCTGCAAATCAAGATTAAACAAATTCCATGAGTTTGAAATCTTGCCATGCACATTATCAGACCACAGTGGAATAAAAATAAATATCAAAACCAACAACATTTCCCTAGAGCCCACAAAGACATGGATACTAAACAGCATGATGCTGAACAATGACTGGGTCAACACTGAAATCAAAGAAGAAATTGAAAGATTCCTGGAAACAAATGAAAATGAAGAAACCGCTTACCAAAACCTCTGGGATGCCATGAAGTCAGTTCTGAGAGGGGAATTTATATCTCTACAGGTACACATCAAGAAAATGGAAAGATCACAAGTGGAGAGCCTAACAAATCACCTAAGGGAGCTGGAAAGAGAAGACCACCAAACCCCAACTTTAGCAGAAGAATCCAAATCACAAAAATAAGAGCCCAAATACAGGGCATAAAAGACAAAAATATCATAGAAAACATCAACAAAACAAAAAGCTGGTTCTTTGAAAGAATTAACAAGATTGATGGGCCCCTAGCCAAAATGACTGAGAAAAAGAGAGAAAAAGTCCAAATACACACAATCAGAAATACAAAAGATCAAATCACAACTGACCCCTAAGTAATACAAAAGATTATCAGCGATTACTATGTATACCTATATGGAAACAAACTAGACAACCTAGATGAAATGGAGGACATTCTGACATCACACAACCTCCCCAGGTTGAAACAAGAAGACATTGAGACACTAAATAGATGAGTAACAACCCAGGAAATGGACTTTGTCATGTGAAAACTACCTACACACAAAAAAAAAAAAAAAAAAAAAAGCCCTGGGCCAGATGGCTTTCCAGCAGAATTCTGCAAAATGTATAAGGAGATTCTGATAATAATCCCATTGAAAATATTCCAGTCAATTGAGAAGATGGAATTCTCCCCAAATCATTTTATGAAGCTAATATTACACTGATACCCAAACTGGGTAAAGATCCAACAAAGAAAGAGAACTACAGGCCAATATCCCTTATGAACATAGATGCAAAAATCCTCAACAAGAGTCTAGCAAATCAGATCCAATAGCACATCTCAGGAATCATCCAGCATGACCAAGTAGGCTTCATCCCCAGGATGCAGGGCTGGTTCAACATTTGCAAGACCATAAATGTCACTAAGTACATCCACAGATGTAAAATCAAGAACCACATGATTATCTCATTAGATGCAGAAAAAGCTTTTGATAAAATCCAGCATTGCTTCTTGATAAAAACCCTCAAACACCTAGGTATAGAAGGAACATACCTCAAAATAGTAAGTGCCATCTATGACAGACCCACAGCTAACATATTGCTAAATGGACAGAAACTAGAATCATTTCCCCTGAAAACTGAAACAAGACAAGGTTGCCCACTATCATCCCTTTTGTTGAATATTGTGTTGGAAGTCCTAGGTCAGGCAATTAAACAAGAGAAAGAAATGAGTATACAAATAGGTAAAAGGCAGTCAAGCTTCCCTCTTTGCAGATGATATGATCCTATCCTTGAAAATCTGAGAGAATCTGTCAAAAACCTGCTGGCACTGATAAAGGACTTTGGCAAAGTCTCAGGATACAAAACAAATGTGCAAAAGACAGTTGCATTCCTATACACCAACAACAAGCAGGCAGAGAACCAAAT
>NW_007245987.1:35814-78121 GCF_000164805.1 Carlito syrichta
AGCCCAGCAGGTGAGGCTGCGGTGGCCGGAAGCAGCCACTGCACTCCAGTCTGGGCGACTGAGTGAGACTCCAACTCAAAAAAATAAAAATAAAAATAAATGAAATACCTCAGCGTCTTCCTAACCAGAGAAGTGAAATACCTTTACAATGAGAATTACAAGACATTGATCAAAGAAATCCAAGAAGACACAAACAAAAGGGAAAAAATATTCAATGCTCATTGTTAAGATGTTCATCCTACAAAAGGCCATCTACAGATTCAACGCAATACCCATTAAGTTACCAACATCATTCTTCTCAGACCTGGAAATGACAATACAGAAATTCATATGGAAACATAAACAACCACGAATAACCAAAACAATCCTTAGCAAAAGGAACAAAGCAGGAGGTATCACACTTCCAGACTTCAAACTTTACTGTAAGGCTACAGTAATCAAAACAGCCTGATATTGGTACAAAAACAAGCACATAGACCAATGGAACAGGATAGAGATTCCAGAAGCCACACCTCAATTCCTCAACCAACTCATCTTTGACAAAACCTCCAACAGCAACCACCGGGGAGAGGAGAACCTATTCAGTAAATGGTGCTGGGAAAACTGGCTGACCACATGCAGAAGATTGAAACAGGACACCTACCTATCACTATAAACAAAAATTAACTCTAAATGAATCAAAGACCTAAGCGTAAAACCTCAAACTATAAGAAACTTAGAAAATACAGGAGACAACTTTATTGAATTTGGAACTGGGAAGCAATTCCTATTCAGAACCCTAAAGGCCAATACCTTAAGAAATAAGATAGAGAAGTGAGAACTTATCAAATTAATGAGCTTCTGCAAAGCAAAAGAAACCATCAAGAGAGCAGGTAGACACCTTACAGTATGGGAAAAAATATTTGCCAACTCTATATCTGACAAAGGCCTAACATCTAGGGTCTACAAGGAACTCAAACGCGCTGAAAGCAAAAAAACAAACAGTCCCTTTAAAAATTGGGCAAAAGACATAAATAGACACTTCTCAAAAGAAGATATATGGGCAGTCAACAGACACATGAAAATGTGCTCAGCCTCACTCATCATCAGAGAAATGCAAATCAAAACCACATTGAGATACCATCTAACTCCTGAAAGAATGGCCATCATTAAAACAAACAACAAAAGATGCTGACAAGGAAGTGGAGAAAAAGAAATGCTTCTACACTGCTGGTGGGATTGAAAACTAGTACAACCTCTTTGGAAGACAGTGTGGCGATTTCTGAAAGAATTAGAAATTGACCTTTCATATGACCCAGCAATCCCCCTATTGGGAATATACCCAAAAGAACTCAAATCATTCTATAAAGAAGATACCTGCCACACCTATGTTTGCTGCAGTTCTATTCATAATAGAAAAAACATGGAAACAACCATGTTGCCCATCAAAGTTGAACTGAATTTAAAAAAATGTGGTACATATACACAATGGACTATTATGCAGTCATAAGGAAGGACAAATATATGGACTTTGCAGCAACTTGGAAGGATTTGGAATCGATCATACTCAGTGATTTATCATAGAAACAAAGAACAGAATTCTATATATTCTCACTCATAAATGGAACTTGAACAATTATAATGCTACAAGAAAGTGATTGGCAGTAGTGGGATATTGTTGGAGGGGTGGGATTGGCAGTTGAGGGAAACTGCTAGGGATGGGAGGGGCATACTTCATCAACAAGGGTACCTGCATGATCAATGTTTGTATATCTAACCTTGAAATGTACCCCATATCTTTATAATGAAATTTTTTTAAAAAAAGAATAAAGATTATAGAATTGTAGTTAGCAAAAACCATCCCTCAGCAATACTAACTAATAATTATAAGTCTCTCTAGTACGAGAAACCTGGAAAACTTTATCAAAACTAAAACTGCAATCTTTATAGTTTGTTTCATAAGAGTGTGTATATTAAACGATATATTCTTTTCATTGTTAAAAAAATGTTGAACCAAGCTGATTTCCTATCTATTTAAATATTAAGAATTTGTTCAATCATTCAAATGCTTTCAACTTTTACTCTCAATAACATTTATGCCTATTCTCACAATAATATGAGTTTATAATCAGCTGCTATATTATTACTTGATTAATGAAAAAAATCTTGAATTCAATATATTAGCATTTACTTCATTCACTAATTTTTCTATTATATTGAACACTATTTAACCTGACATTTAATGTTGGGTAAGATATTTTGCTTTTTTGATAAGCAAAATAGAGGGTTGATTTACATTTTGACATATATGGATTACTACTGCAGAATGTTTTTTTGTCATCAGAACATACTCCTTCGCAAAACTTAATCTTTAAGTTACATTGGTTGACAGTTCATAGCTTTGTGCAGTTAAGACCTGGTTATTCTGAGTCAACAATCAAGAAAAAAATTCCATAATATCAATATCACATTAAAATTGTGACACGCTAAAAGAATTGCCATGTTGTCAGTATCACTGACATTAGTCTAATTACAATGAAAAACACTTTGCTAGTTTTAATTGTTCTGTGAGTTGGTCTTCTCCTGAACACAATTTCACAGTGCCATTGGAAAGTGACATTTAACTGATTTCATACTAAAAATTCATCTTACATTTCCAAGAAAATATCTTTGATACCATATTTTACTAACATCTTAGCAATTTTATATGTTTTCTTTGATTTTAGCAATCCAGAGTGCTATCTTACAAAAAGCTCATATAGCACCAATATTTACATCTGAAATGTTGAACATCTGCTTCTGTGGTCTTTTCAATAAAGTACTCTTTTTAAAGTTAAAAAAAAGTCTCTTGACTGAACATATTTATTTGTATGTTTTCTATAAATACAACTTGTGTTGATTGCTGCATCACTTCATTATGCAATGTATCTCCAGAAATAATGCATTGCGGTTTTAATGCATTATCATCAATTTTGGTTAGAAAACTGATCTAACCATAGGATTAATACTTCTGAGTAAAATGAGTTTGAACTCTTTTGGTCTTCAGCTCTTCATAATGCCTTTCTTCCCCGTTTTTTAAAATTTTTGAGTTGGAGTCACTCCATCGCCCAGACTGGAGTGCAGTGGCCACTCCCGGCCACCACAGCCTCGACCTGCTGGGCTCTGGTGATCCTTCCACCTCAGCCTTCCAAGTAGCTGGAACTACAGGCATGCGCTACCACGCCCGGCTAATTTTTGATTTCTTGTGGAGATGAGGTCTCACCAAGTTGCCTAGGCGGGTCTCGAACCCGCGGACTCAGGCAATCTGCTCATCTCGGCCTCCCAAAGCTCTGGGATTACAGGTTGAGCCACCGAGCCCAGTCACCATTTTTTGGTCTACAACTTCTGTGGCACTAAGCGAAATTTTTCCTCCTCTTAACAAGCCCGGTGAAACTTGTTTCTCCCTGTGTTAATTAGGATTAAAAATTAAAAATGCAAGTTGTATTTTCTTAATATTATGAATAATGTTAAACTACAATTTGAAAAATGGGTGTCATTAAAAATTAAAATGCTCCTGAAATAACTTGTGAAACACAGAAAATCGTAAATGTTCTCTTTTTTTAAAAAATTATTTATTTATTATAAAGATGTGGGGTACAATTTAGGGTTATTTATACAAACATTGATCATGCAGGTACCCTTGTTGACAAGGTATACACCTCCCTCCCTAGTAGTTTCCACCAACTGCCAGTCCCACCCCCCTTCCCTTAACAGTTTTCCACTACTGCCGATCACTTTCTTATAGCATTACAATTGCTCAAGGTCACCTTATGAGTGAGAACATATGGAACTCAGTTCTTTGTTTCTGTGATAAATCACTGAGTATGATTGACTCCAAATCCCTTTTACACACATTTGGGTTATAGTACACAAGCTAAGATTGAAGTGTCACATGTTGAAATGTAGTCCTATTGAATATGACTAGCATGTGACTTAGACTATATGTAATTCACAGCACCTAACTGCTCTATACCTTGGTCAGAAATTATCTCATTGATCACAAACCTGATGGTCCGCCAACGTCAAATTGCTGCAGACATTTTGAAGAGCTTATTCTCAATGTTTATCTTGCCTCATACTAGTAACAAAGAGGTCTCCACTGGCACCAGTGCAGGAGATCACACTCTGAATAGCCCAAGTCTAGAAGGCAGAAGAAGCATTTTTTAAAAATCCTGCAAATATACTTATACATATATACTTACAGGTATATATTTATGTATGTGTGTATGTGTATATATATATACAGATCATGATATCACTATAAAGAAAACATATCAGGTGATGTGAGAAAATATTATAGAAATTCTATATACACGAAAGGATCAAGAAAGTCCTAAAAAGATCAATGGACAATGGGAGCCTTTTAGGCAGAAAATGAGGAGACATTAACATGCATGTACTTTGGGAACTGAAAGAAGTCCAGAGTGGCTATAGGTTTTGAGACAGAGGAAAGCCCTAGAAAACAAACAAGGAGAATGGAGAGAGCCTAGAAGTTGTCAGACACCATACAATATGATGATTAAGCTGGATAGTTTCAAAAGGCTATGAGATGCCATTAAACGAAGCATGGCATGTTGTGGTTGTAGCATGATAGCATCAGATTTGTCCCACATGGGACTGACTGGAAACAGCTCTTTTGGAAGGATACTGGGACCCAAGGTCATACTTGATGTAGAGGATAACAGTGAGAAAGAGGCCAAACATGAAGCACTTTTCATTTTGGCAATTAGTTTACAGTGTGTATGTGGATGCAACATGTTGTAGGAACTCAATAAATATATTTTAATGACTTAAAGAATGGATATATTTTGGATGCTGTATAAAATGTATACGTTTTTCCTAATACAGGATTTTGTAGCAGAAATAAAAATATAAGCACATCAATAATTCATAGCATCCTGGAAAAAAGGATAAAAGTAATTATATTAAATAAAATGATCAAATAATTAAAGTACCAATGGTGATGCCCATTCAGTCACTTTTAAGAATCACACGCAATTCAATAGTATTATTGCTGATTTTTAAATCTGAGTCGATTTTCATAGATATTTATAGGATGGCTTTGTAGATAAAATACAGGAGCAAATATTGGGGCCAGAGTGTTTTTCTGCACATGGCATTCAGCCCTTTCTATAAGGAAACTATAGATTGGTGTTCATTACCATAGGGCGCAAGTGACCCATTATGGACCATATATTCTTTGTTTGATTGACATCTCTGGGTTTTTTATATTAAAAAGAGAAGGGAGAGAGAAGATACACCTCATCAAGGTGGGGAAGGGGGCCAAAGCCAGGAAACAAGGTGACAGCCATAGCTCAAGGAGCACATGGCCACACCAGAGTCTAGCAAGGCAAATCTATTGACATTTGATCTGACAATGTAATAGCTAGTGGATCTAAGTGGGCATGATGCATTAGAGAAGTATCTTTAAGAGGTATTAACTTGTTTTCTCAGCCCATTTGTTTATATTTTCTGTCTGGGTCCTGAAATATAAATATATAGGTGAAGGTCGCACCTAACTTCAGCCTATATGTTGCTTGAACATAGAATACATATTGCTTTATTTTAAATGCCGCAGAGATTTAACAGTTGTTGGTTCCCCCAGAAGACCTGGCTAAAACAATCTCTACTGATACAATTTGGATAAATAAATTTACTATGTATGCCAGAGACTCCATCATTATCTGTTCATTATTAAGGTCTCTGTTCTAACATACAGTTAGAACTTAACCAATATATTTGCATGAATTAATAGAATGGTGAAATAAATTAATGAAATAAGAGGATAGGTATCTTCATTATGAGGCACATTTTGAAAGTCAAAATAACAGTAGAAACTGAGGTTACATATAGAATCAGGTGACATTGAGAAAAGCCAAGAATATCAAATTGAGAAATATTTTATGCAGTATAAAAAAGTCTACAATGTAGACTTTTTGAAGACTTTTTATTATTCTTCAACTCATTCCAACCTGTCTTCTACCTTTACTAGTCTTCAAAATGTCCTCGCAATGTAAATATTTAAAGTTTTGTTTTTCTTGACATTTCATCAGCTTTCGAAAATGTTTGTATACCTAGCTCTAAATTGTACCCCACATCTTTATAATAATAAATTAATTAATTATAAAAAATGTTGACCACTGCATTTTTTAAAACACCTTCTTCCTTCTAAAATGCCATACTCTGGTGGTTTTCTATTTACTCATCTGTTTTGGGGTTTTTGTTTTTGGGGTTTTTTTTGCTTTTTTCAGGCATTATAAGGATTGATGTTTCATCCTAAACTGTCTTCTTTAACACTCCATACTTACTTCCTGTGACTTCACAGCTTCAGTAACTACCTAACCAGGGATAACAGACACAATTATTCTTCTAATATTTACCTCTAGGATAAGATATTAACTTGTATAGCTAACGATGTATCTTTGACATCTGTAACTAGACTTTTTAAAACAAGGGGCAAATCGAAACTGTTGCATTCTTCTGAGAGACTACATTAGATGAGAACTGAAACAACCCTTAAATATAACTCACTAGTCATAGCAAAAGTTGTTTTGATGACAGAATAGAGGTAAATCTAAACAGAAATAAGCTGAAAAGTTACCAGTGATTGGAAAATTGAGAGAAGGAACATGGAAATCCTTGGTGAAGTTTGTGGTGGGATAAAGAGACAGGTTGGCAGCTATAAGAGGAAGTGATGTTTAAAAATGATTTAAACTTTATTTTAGAGTTCTAGGGTACATGTAAGGATTTACGCATAAGTAAATTGTGTGCACGTGAGGGTGGGATATCTAGCAGGCCCTTTCTCCTCTGATAGTGGATCTGGTACTTAGTGTGTTGCTGTGTGCTCCTTATCACTCCTTCCTCCCTCCCCTCACCCTTTAGCAGTGCCCACTTCTGTTGTCCCACGTTTGTGCTCAGGTGAACTGTGATGGAGACCCACTTATGAGTGAGAACATGTGCTATTCAGTTATTTTTTCACTAGTATGATGGTCTCTAACTGTATCCACGTTGTTGCAAAGGACATGGTTTTGTTCTTCGTTATGACTGCATTAGTCCATCGTGTATATGTATCACATTTTCCTTATCTGGTCCACTTTTGATTGGCATCTGGGCTGGTTCCATATTTTTAATATCGTGAATAGTGCTGCAATGAGCATACATGTGCAGATTTTTTTTGGTAGAGCAATTTATGTTCCTCTGAGTATATTCCCAGAAGTGAAATTGTTGGATCATACGCAAACTCAATTTTTAGTCTTTTAGTAACTTATAACTGAGTCAATTTCTTATTGTTTTAATCTTGAGAGTTTATGTGATGCCAGGAATTCCAACATTTTCTCTAAATTTTGTTGTTTATTAGCATAGTAATATGGCTTATTGTACCGTAATTATTATTCATGATAATCTCTGATAATCCTTTGAATTTCCTTAGGGTCATTTGTGACATTATTTTTTTTTCTTTTTCATTTCTAATTATGTTTACTCAGACTTTCTTTCTCTTACTTTTGTAAATTTTTCCAGAGTTCTGCCAATATTGTGAATCCTGTCAAAGAACAAGCTTTTTGTCTCATTGATTCTTTCTCAGATTCTTCTTTTTTAATTCTATTTCAATCAATTGTGACTTAATTTTAGTAATATTAATTTTTCTACTAAACCTGGGATTGTTTTCCTCTTGATTTTCCGGCACCCTTAGGAGTGACATTAGGCTGTATACTTGAGATCTTTTTAGTTTCTTGATATGAAATGTTACAAACTTCCCTCTCAGCGCTGATTTTAATGTTATAAACTTCCCTCTGAGCACTGATTTCACGGTATTCCAGTGATTTTGATATATTGTGTCTATGTTTTAATTTGTTTTCAGGAATCTATTTATTTCTACTTGATTCCTGCATTAACCCAAAAGTCATCCAGAAGTATGACGTTCAATTTCCATATATTTTTAACTTTTGGGGAGGGGCTTCCTGTTGATGATATTTATTTTTATTCCATTGTGTATCAGGAGATGAACCTTTTGAAATTTGTTCATGCATGATTTATGCTTGAGAATGTGATCAATCTTAGAGCATGTTCCATGTGCTAATGAGAATAATATATATTCTGTGATTGTTGAGTAAAGTGTTCTGCAGATTTCCATTAGATCCAATTGGTCAAGTGTTTAGTTAAGGTTTTGTATTTCCTTGTTAGCTTTTTTTTGTCTTGATAATCTATCTAGGACTGATAGCAGGGTACTACAGGTATCTATATGCTCTCTTAGTTTATATAGCAATTGTTTTATAAATCTGGATGCTCCTAAGTTAGATGCATATATATTCAAGATGGATATTCCTTGCTGGTAGACTGAGCTTTTTTATCATTATGTAGAGACTTTCAGTGTCATTTTTAACTTTTATTGTTTTGAAGTTTGCTTGATCTAAGAATAGCTACACTTGTTCTTTTTAGTTTTCCATTTTTTTAAAAAAAAAATCTATCTCCAGCCCCTTACCTTTAGCCTGTAGGTGTCCTTTGCAGGGACATGGGTTTCCTGGAGGCAGTAGAAGGTTGTATCATGTTTCTTTATCCAATTTGCTACTCTATGCCTTTTGAGTGACATTCAGTTTGTTCATATTTAAGTTAATTATTGATATCTGAGCGTGGTTATTCCTGTCATATTGCTATTTAAAGGTTGCTTTGCTTTCTAGGTTCTGTGATTGATCTGTATGGTCTGTTAACTCTGTGCTTGCCTATGGTCTTGTGGTGAGTAGAACCGTTCTTTCATTTCTGTGCTTTGAGCTTTCCTAAATAACTCCTGAAGGGCTTATCTGGGGCAGAATATTCTCTTAGAGATTAGATGTCTAGAATGGGTTTTAATCATTCTTCACTGAGGAAGCAATGTTGGCAGGGTAGGAAGTGCTTGGCCAGATTGCTTTTCTTTAAGAACATTAAAGATGGAATTCCAGTCCCTTCTGGCTTATAGATTTTCTGCTGAGAAATCTGCTGAAATTTTAATGAAACTTAGCCGGTAGGTTGTCTGTTTCTTCTCTATATCTGCCTTTAGGATTTTTTCTTTCATGCTTACCTTGTAGAGATAGATTATTATATGTCTTGGGTATGGTCTCATGTAATACTTCACAGCAATTCTTTGGAACTCTTACATTTGGAGGGCCACCTTTCTAGCAAGAAAGGGCAAATTTTCTTGGATGACCTCTTGAAAGGTTTGTTCTAGAGAAGTCTCAGTTTCCCCTTCTGGCTCAGAGATGCCAATCAGTCATTTATTTGCTATCTTCACGTAATCTCAAAACTCTTGTAGGCTTTGTTCATTTTTCTTGAGCCTTTTCTACTTGTTTTTGTCAGACTGAGTTAATTCAAAAGTTTTTGATCCTCAAGTTCTGAGATTCCTTTTTCTGCCTGGTCAATTCTATTGCCCAGGCTTGTTATTGTGCTTTGAAATTCCAGGAAAGAATTGTTCATTTCCAAGAGTTCATATTGGACTTCTGTTTATTGACCAGCTCAGCTTTTATTTACTGCACTGTTCTCATTGCTTGGGTAATATGTACTTCTGTCTTCTCATGGTTTTCCTTCACTGTTTTTGCTAATCACAGCATGAATTTCAGGTCATTCTGGATAGGTTTCATTGCTTAGGTTCTTGGAGGACCTTTTGTGGACAATGCCTCATTAAGGCTTTGGGAATTGTCAGTGTTTTTCTGTTGATTCTTCCTCATCTATAAGCACAGACTCTTTACTTTTTGTTGTTGTTGTTTTGTTTTGGTTTTCAGTTAGATAAGGTTGCTATTGTTGGGGTGGCATTTGTGTGATTTATTATTTAATTTTTATTTCTATTTGTATCCCACAGAGTGCTCGCCTGTTGTGTCACACTTCTCCTTTTACTGGATGTGGTATTCTGTGAGGGCCCAACCACTGTGGGTCCTGCTGCTCTTCTGGGTCTAGGAGGTTTCCACACATTTTGGCCAGTGCTAGAGAGTGCCTGCAAGGTAGCCCCTGATACAAAGACATAGAGGTAGTATTCTAAGGAGTGTTGGTCACTGATGAATATAGAGGACTCTCTGGAGAAGCTCTCTGAAGCCTCAGTCTATTGCCTGCTCTGCAAGCTGTATGTTGGCATAGGCTTTGTCCTAATTTTCTCAGTGACGCTATAATAGTCTCAGTTGTTTTGGGCTTTGCCATTTTTCCTCTAGCTAGGAGGTGGGACTTGGAGGAAACAGCAGCTATGATGGTGATTGCGGGGTTTTTTGTTTTTTTTTTTTTTCTTGGCCTCTCTTTCCCCTGGGAAATGCACAGATGACCTGGGTGACGGGTGGAGTTATAGGAACTCCCAGAGATAATCAGTCCCTGGGATTTGCTGGGGATGGGGAGAAAAGCTGGTCAGGAAGGCCTAGGTTAGACTGGCCTGTTCTCCAGTTCTCCCTCAGGGATGACTAGGTTTCCCCAGTGGGAAAAAGGACCCCTGGCTGCTGTGATCATGCTGTGAAGATGGTAGAGTCTTTTCTGTTTTACAAAAGAGTTCACACTAGGAGAAGACAACAGGTGCCCCTGCCTCTGCTGCCTCTGGCTCTGCTCCACTTGTCTGAGGCTGACAGCACTCAGAACTCAAAGTGTCCTTACACAGCACTTTTCCCTTGTGCTGGAACCAGCTGGTCTGCATCCCTAATTCTATCTTCAGCTGTGTTCACCCAGTGGGGATCGGGAGGAGGGATGGGTCACCTGGCTTTGTGGCAGTGCTGCAGGAATGACATCACTGTCTGTTACTCAGCATTCACATGGTAAGAAAGGGGTTGTTGGAAGCTTCTCCTGACTCTCCCCTTCTTGTTTATCCACATTCGCAACTCAAAAACGCCTTCAGCAACAGAATCTGCAATTTCTTGCCCAAAACCAGAGTTGCCTGCAGTGAGGGAACCTGACCTTGGGGCTAGTGAAAGTGTGAGATGATCTTTCCTGGCCTGAGAGGTGGCCTCCAGCACAGCCTACAGACTCCTCAGGGATACTTTGGGCGTAGGCCACTTGCATGGGTTCCCAGCTCTACCTGGCCTATGGCAGCACAGCCGCTTTGTCTTATCCAGGCCATTTCCCACGTGAAACTGGAGTCCTGTGAGTCTCGGCCAGGGGTCCCCTCCCAGTCCATGGTAGCAGTAAGCATTGAGTTCTATTTTTCTTGCACTCACCATTTTCCACATATGTGGCAGCACTCTAATTCCGACAGGAGTCAGATGGAAATGAGGCTTAACAAATCCAAAGTCAGATGCCCATTCTCTCTCCTTGCTCTCTGTGTTTCAATGGTCCTCTGTGAGATGTAGGGTGCATCCTCCATCTCAGTCTGCCGAAACTACTGGGAGTCACCTATTGTTGGGGCTCTCCTCCGTAGTCTGCTCTGCGACAGAGATGCCAGTCAGATGCTGCTTCTAGGTGTCCATCTTGGATATCCTCAATATTTTTTAATTCAAGCACATTTCACATTTGTGTGGTTGGTGGAAAAAATCAAAAGCTACTACATAGTTTTATAAGCAGTAAGTCTTATGTTAGTAATAAACACTATAATATTGGCATGCATTTTGGATTGTTTTTACTTTGATTTGAAACTGAAAACAATACATTGACAAGTTATAAAAGTAAACTTTATATGTATGTATGGGTTTACTATTACTTATGGGTCTAATATACTGACTGCAATTCATTGAGTCAATTAGACATGCAAATCAGGCCTCCTCAAATTTGAAAAAGCACAATTATGAGATATAGAGTAACAGCATATTTCATAAATCTCTTTTCACCTGGAAATAAACATCTAGATTGATATACTTTCGATAATTCCTGGGTATAATTGTTAATTTTATGTGTCAATTTGGCTAGACTATGATATCCAGTTGTTTGGCTAAACATCAGTCAAAATGTTACTGTGAAGGGATTTTTTTAAAGATGTGATTAGTATTTAACTAAGTAATCTTGGGATGAAGAAGATTACCACCTATAATGTGGATAGGCCTTATATAGTCAGTTGAAACCCCTAAGAGAAAAATACTGAAGTCGTATGAGGAAGAATAAATTTGCCATTCAAACTCAAAACTAACATCCATTCTTCCTTAGTTCTCTGGCCTATTAGTTCTGTTTCTCTGGAAAACCCTAACAAATACAATTGGATTCTCCTACTTTCTAAGTAGAAGTGGGAAACAATTTAGAAGGGGTTTACAGGCCCTTAATGTCATAGGCAATGTTCAATGTTTAACCACTGAGTACTGGTTATAGTCACATAGGTAAGATTCTTTAAAATATACCCTTCATATATGTTCTCTGCAGCATTGATGGAATACTTCACAATTAAGAACAATATTAAAATTAAATTTGTTGTTTAAATTTCCGGATGAATATATAATATATAAGCCATTATCTATTTATTTCATTTATAAAATGGTACCAAGTTTAGCTTTCTCTCTGTAACAAAAAGATGAGTTCTTAAATCTTAGGTATGACATTTTAGCCATGTGTCTCCTAATTTAATCTCCCTTCCTTCCTTCCTTCTTTTTATGCTACAGTAGGCATTTTTAGAGATAATATTTATGACAATATGATATATGAAATAAAAAATAGCTTAACTTTTAATAGTTTTCAAAGGCTGCAAGTAATAATTGAACACCGCCTTACTATATTTTTTACCCCCTTTCTATCAAAACCTACTTAAATCTGTGTATCAATCCATCCAGGACTTGCTTTGAGCTAGATGGTAAAATATTTTACTACTCAATGAACTAAAATTTTTACCTTCCACATTCCAGTCTCTTAAGCCAGCTTGAGTAGAACCCTTAAGATATGTCTAATTCAGAGAAGTTCAGAAACATTGTAGTTAACTGGGAACAAGTTATTTGGTGTGCTGATCACTATCATACTCATACTATGTAAGCAGGTCCCTTCAACACAAGGCTGAAAAAGGACATTTTACAAAAACTTAGGTTTGGAAGGATCCTTGATATAAATCTCTCTAGTTTAGCCATCAATTACGCAGACTCTTAAGAGAAGACAAAAAACTAGTATCAGGTGGACTGGGTTGGGTTCCATTCTTATTCTTCATTAAACTTTTTCCCAAAATGAATGAGAACGACAATTAATAAAAGCCTCCTTATAGAATTTCTACCCAAAAGATGCCATGTTTGAGAATTCTTCTTGTCTTCTGGAAGTATCTAGTTTACATTGATTCATCTAGGTTCAATGATGTTGAAATAACACTGTCCTACCTGCAAATATAGTAATCCATCTGATCCAATTTACTTTTTAACTATCAGTGATTTGGGGTTTCAATTTTTGTGATTTCTAATTCTGATTTTTAAAATTATGTCAAGAATTGATTACATTTGAAATATAAATATCTCACTATTACAAGTACACACATATATATGTAATGGTTATGCTTTTGTAATAAAATAATAAAGATTTTATTTCCATTATGTCATCACTTGCTTTCATTGTTCTACACTGTGCAATTCAAAATAAGTCAAATAAATGAAATTGTTACTGTATTTGGTTGCTTTCTTGATGCAAAATTTAAGAACTAAAGCTTTGTGATGACTAAACATCACATTCTAGACTGTTACATTAAACAACCTAACACTTAAGTGGTTTTGAACTTATTAAAATGAATTTCCTTTAGATACTTTCAGTTTGCCTTCTGTGAGAGCCTTTTAAGAATTGGGCTGCTTGATCAATGACTAGACATCAAGGAATGAATGAGAGAACTGTTTTCACTTGATTTGGGGAAAATTCAGTCACATTTTTTGTATGGGGTTGATTTGTTTTCCATTTCTAATTCCCAGTCAATCCTTATTGGTTTTGAAACAATGAATTGAGTACCACATGTTCTCCCTCATAAGCAGACTCTGAACATTTGCCATAATACTATGGTAAATGTTCAGATCCAGAAACTGACAGAGGAGATGGGAGGGGGGCACATATTATCAATAAGGGTAGCTGATCTCAAACCAGGTGAAATGAGAACCAAAGGGAAGCTCAAACTTTACCTGTACAATGACCACTTGTATCCCTAATCCTGAATTATTCCCCACACTTTTAAAATTAAAAACTTTTTAAAAAGAGAAAAGAAGAAAAAAAAGAGAGACATTTGTATAAATGACAACAGACAAGTATTTCATTAAAAGTAACACATCCTTCCAGATTTGTATTAATAATGCTAAACTATCTTTTGTCAATTTTGGGAGTCTGTCATATTTTTTTCTCCAAAAGATGCAACATAGAAAATAACTATGTATACACAAAGTCAATTTTGCCAATTGAATTAAAGTACCTTTTGGATCCAGGCATACAACATGTATACCAGCTTAAGTTGCATTCTTATGACCTCATTTCAAATATACATGTGTCCAAGCAATACTCATATTCTCTTATAGAGCTAGCATAAGACAAAAAATGGAAATTTTTATTTATTTCAATTTTCATCTCAGTAGAAAAAGTAGCATAAGTGAGTTATGTCCAGAATCTAGTTCCAGGTACAAGTATTATAAATGCTTTTTTAAACTTTTCAGAAACCAAAAAAATATGTTAGCACATTTTAATATCTTAATACCTACACTAGCTTGCAGTTGGGCAAATATCACCTATACAAAATTTATTTTATAATAAAGTGTTCAATAGCTTGTGTAACTTATTGAATACTGCATTGAAGATGAAAAGTAGAATGACTGTATGGGTACACGAAATATAGTATCTACTGAATGCATATTGATTTTGCACCATCATGAAGTTGAAAAATCATGAGTCAAATATTATGTCAGGAACTGTCTGCATTGTATGTTGTCTTATTAATATTTAATATTTTAAGTGTTTTGTGAAAAATTTTAGAGTAAGTTTGCGTTATTGTTTTCTGAAATGACTTGTTTTGAATAAATAGTTATAAACTGCCATATAAACTGACATATTTTACATGATAACTAGTTGCATATTTTTTTCAAGTAAAATTGTACTGTTGATAAAATATACAAGTGCAATAGAAAGAAATGAGCAAAGGTCCAGGCAGCTGGGGCTATGTAAGGATACCAAATCTATTTTGCTGCATCAGTTGATTTTTTAATAACTAAAACAAAGCCAGTGAAACAAACGTAATAAAACTAAACTAAATTTGACATTCAAGATTAGTCTTGCTATCTCTGATCTTGAGTCTTAAAAATTAAAAACTAAAATATAATTTAATATAGTTGGACACCAATTATCTGCCCTCACAGGGACATATTATTTCTTACTGAAAGCCAAACAATTTAAGAAACATTCATTCTGTACTTTGCCCTTTAGCTAATTTATTTTGCTAAAAATCTTATTTTCACATTAAGCTACAACTTGCCTGTTTTTTGTTCCCACTAATCTCTTGAATTTGTGAATGTATTATATTTCCTAGATTTTCTAACAGATTGTCAGATAGTAAACTTTTTCCACATTGAATCATGCTGTTTATGCAATTTCCTCTGCATGGATTTTTTTAATGCATATAGGAGTTGAAATAAACCTTTGTGTGTAAAGAAATACTGTGTATTAGAAAAAAGATTTAATCTCAAGTGAAGATTTTAAATTAATGAATTTGCATATATGGATTGACAGAAATCCCAGTAGTCTCTGAAGAAAGAATATATTTAGTCTTTCAAAAGATTTTTAAATTTTTTTTATTATTATAAAGATTTGGGGTACAATTCAGGGTTAAGTATACAAACGCTGATTATTCAGGTACCCTTGATGATGAGGTATGTCCCTCCCTCCCCTAGCAGTTTCCCTCAACTGCCAATCCCACCCTCCACCCCATCCCCTGCCTACAGTTTCCAACTAGGGATTCCCAGTTTGCCAATCACCTTCTTATAGTTATAATAATTGTACAAGATCCACTTATGAGTGAAAACATATGGTAATCTGTTCTTTGTTTCTGTGATAGATAACTGAGTATGATCAACTCCAAATCCATCCAAGTTGCTGCAAAGACCATGTGTTTGTCCTTCTTTATGGCGGCACAATATTCCACTGTGTATATGTGCCACATTTTTTTTTTATCCAGGCCAGCTTCAATGGGCAACATGGTTGGTTCCACATTTTTGCTATTGGGAATAGAGCTGCAACAAACATATGTGTGCAGGTATCTTTTTTGTATTTTAAGACTAAATTAATGATGGAAATTTAATTTTATATATGACTAAATTAAATTTTTTAACCAGTTAATAATGGGGCTATTTTCCCTATAAATCTTTCATATTTGTTTAACAATATACTATGCAAAAAATTCTAAAATTCTGTTAGATAAGTTATAGTGGTATTTCACTTGTACTACATATTTATAAAACTAAGTAAATCTAACTTTTAATTGTTTAAGTAATTTTGCCTTCAAGAGTAGTGCATTTGATAGACTCCTATGAACTCTTTTCATTATGTATTATTTAAAGCACATATTCAGCCAGGCTCGGTGGCTCAGCCTGTAATCCCGTGCTTTGGGAGACTGAGGTGAGTGGATTGCCTGAGCCCGCGGGTTCGAGACCCGCCTGGGCAACTTGGCGAGACCTCATATCTACAATAAATCAAAAATTAGCCGGGCGTGGTAGCGTGCACTTGTAGTTCCAGCTACTTGGAAGGCTGAGGTGAAAGGATCGCCGGAGCCCAGCAGGTCGAGGCTACGGTGGCCGGGAGCGGCCACTGCACTCCAGTCTGGGTGACAGAGTAAGACTCCAACTCAAAAAAAAAAAAAAAAAAAGTGCACATTCTTGGTTTTCTTTACAAAAATTGTAAAAAAAAAGATAACATAGATAAGAAAGATGGTGGTATGGATAAGTACAGTAAGGGGTTATAACAGCTAAATGCAAAATATTTAAAGCTAGTCCTCCAGGATTACAATCAAAATCTGTGATTTTGGAACAGTCATCACCTCCCTGGCATCAGGTTTCTCATCTGCACAATGATGGATAATAACAGTCCTCACATTAGTTGTTATGAGGATTGCAACAGTTAATGTAACGGCCACATGTGAAGCAGTCATAACTGTACCTCACAGACAAACAGCAGTGTTCCCCAAATCTCACTGGCTGCAGCAACTTGCTTAAAGTAGAATAGAGAAATACATAACAAGAGAATAATTTTAATAATAAAAAGTATGAAAGAACAAAGATAAAATGTTATTTCTGGAGGGAAATACTATGAAGATTTTCGCACTCAAAGCAAGTATGACAAAAGTAGCATTTTTGAGGGCTATCAGTGAAAGTTGGAGTTGATGGCAGCAGAAGACAAGATAAAAATGTCTTTAAGTTGGAGTTCTTTTGGATTTAGTAACTATAGAAAATAAAAATATGCTCTATTTAAAAGCAGGAAGGTGACATATCATAACAACATCAGCATAATCTGACTTGCAAACTGATAGTATTCTTTTTTCTTAAAGAAATTCATGAAATTACAAATAAGTTGAATCTTCAGTGCAAGTTTTCTTTTTTATTATGTTGCATATTCAGGATTGGGTGTGGATGTGTGTGTGTGTGTGTGTGTATGTGTGTCCATTAAATCTCAGGTGTCCTCTAATTTTTTATCTAGAGGGAATACGAAAATATCTGGGAAAGGAATGATGACTAAAAACTTTGTTTTTTGTCTGTGTTTTGTGTGTGTGTGTGTGTGTGTGTGTGTGTGTGTGTGTGTGTGTGTGTGTTGGGAATCTCATTCTGTCATCCAGGCTGTATTTCAGTGACATGACATGATCATAGCTCACCACAGTTTCTACCTCTTAGGCTCAGGTGATCCTCCTGTCTTAGCCTCCTAAGTAGCTGGGACTACAGTTGTGTGTTTCCACACCTGGTTAATTTTTCTGATTTTTTTTGGTAGAGATGAGGTCTCATGATGTTGCCAAGGCTGGTCTCGAACTTCTAGGTTGAAGCATTTCTTGGGCCTCAGTCTCTTGAAGAAGCTGGAATTTCAGGTGTGAGTCATTGTGCCAAGCCAAAAACTGTTTCTTAAGTTCAAATGTAGTATTAAGAGGAAGAATAGAGGCAATCGAGAGTTTTAGGTACTAATACTGCACCAGGAACTGGTCTAAGTATGTTATAATTCTGGCAATTACCCTGTAAAGTAGTTATTTTTCTCCTCATTTCATAAATGAAGAAGTAAAGTCTCAGAGAAGTGGCTTTCATTTTGAAAGCAATGGAGAAGAGGTGGTTCATATAATGGTTCATTTCATATATTTGACTAGATTAAAAGATAGGAATACAAAAATACCTTACAGGCTAATTATGAGAAATAAATTTGTGTTACTCCTTCTTGAAACTTAGTTGCTAGAATACATATGATCAAAAAAATTGACACTGTGGTAGTTTTACTCTGTTTTATAATCCAATTTCTAAAACATATTTAAATGCATAATGTTTATGGTGTGAACTCTGAAAATTATTTTATTTCTTAGAGTCTCCATTACCTTATCAATAAAATGACAAGATAACATTTACCCCTTAAAATTGATATTACTAAGAGGATAAAGTTACACATATCTGTCAGCTAGCACACATCAAAGTTTATTGCTTAATAAATCAATTGTATCTTCCTTCAGTCTATTATTTTTTTCTTTTTCTTTTCTTTTCTTTTTTTTTTTTGAGTTGGAGTCTCACTCTATCGCCCAGACTGGAGTGCAGTGGCCGCTCCCGGTCACCACAGACTCGACCTGCTGGGCTCGGGCGATCCTTCCTCCTCAGCCTTCCGAGTAGCCGGAATTACAAGCGCGCGCCACCACGCCTGGCTGATTTTTTGATTTATTGTAGAGATGAGGTCTCGCTGCCCAGGCGGATCTCGAACCCGCGGGCTCAGCAATCCACTCACTCAGCCTCCCAAAGGCGCGGGATTACAGGTTGAGCCACCGAGCCCGGGTTATTTTTTTCTTATTATCTGCAAGATAACGAGACTTATCTAGAGTTCTCCTTCACATGACTCTTATATGTTTAATAAGTGAGCACTGTCCAAGCTTTCCACTATACATCTGGTACCTTGTGTGAATAACACTTAAATAAGTCACTCCAGCTTGAAGCAACATAACTGAACCTAGCCATCTGTTCATTGAAGTTGGACCTAACTGATGTATAATTTGACCTGGAGTTTAAGGTAAAGCTAGAAATATTTTAAAATTTTAGAACAGAGTTTAAAACTCAGGTGCTAGGATTGACTAAGTGGGCCATTAATTCTTACCTATACCACAGGGATTATATCATTCTTGGTGTTCTTATTTGTAAAATAAGAGAGAAAATAAAACTTATAGGGCTAAGAAAATTCAATATAAGAATTTATTCATTCAATTAATATTTGATGTCTTTGTATGTGCCAAGCTTACACAATAGGTAACAAAAGAAACAAAACTCCTTGCAACGTCCAAATTTTATTCAAGAGTAAAGGTATGATGGTTAAATTTGAACCATGACTGGGTCATGGTGCCTATATTTTTGTTTAAACATTATTTTGAATCTTTTTGTGAGGGTGTTTCTTGGATGAAATTAATATATTCTTCAGTAGATTTTTGTTAAGCAGGCTCCCTTCCACAACGTGTGTGGGTCTCATGCAATCAGTTGAAGATTTTAATAAAATAAAGACTGACCTCCCCTGAGCTAGAAGTTCTGCCAGCAGACTGTCTCCAACTGCAACATTGCAACATCTGCAACATGGACTCTTCCCTCAGCCTCTAGTCTGCCAGGCTACTCTGCAAATTTTGACTCACCAGCCTCCATGATCACATGTGGCCCATTTCTTAAAATAAATCTCATCTCTTTCTGTCTCTCTCTCTGTCTCTCTCTCTCTCTCTCTGTTTATCTATCTATCTATCTATCTATCTATCTATCTATCTATCTATCTATCTATCTATCTATCAAAACACTCACCCTATCAGTTCTATATCGCTGGAGAACTCTATAAGGATAATAGTAATACATAATACGGGTAATAAGCAAGATTACTAAGGAAACTATGTTACATAATGAAGCATTTCATAGACTGAAAACAAATGCAAGAATAGGGAGAGAAAGTGTCAGAAATTGGGACAAATTGAGAGTGAAGAGTGGATGTCATTTGAGTAAAAAAGGTGAAGGAGAAGATAGAATAATTCCAACTGATAATGAGGATAAGAAAGTTCCAGGCTGAGAAAAAAAGTGGAACAACCCTGATATGGGAGTGAGTCAGGTGTGTTCAAGACATAGTAAGAAGGCCATTGTGTCTGGAGAAGAGGTAGAAAGAGAGAGTGTGGAAGGCAAATAAATCACAGAGGCAATGAGGAACAAACACCACAGGGAACTATATGGGAGATTGTTCAGATCCTGCCATTGCCTCTGACCGAGATGAAAAGACTTTGGAAAGTTTGAGCAGGGGAGGATGACATGCTCCTGATTAGATTCTCACAGATCTTCTTCCTGCTGGGCTGAGAAGCACACAAATGGGGTGACACAGTTAAGGTGCAACCTCATATATTAAGGGATTTCTCACAAAGACTAGGTTTACACCATGTAGGGACTAAGGCAAGTCTGAAATTCTTAGGATAGGTAGTCAGGATTGGAAGATCATGAGCAGTTTATAGCCCATGGGTTAAGGCCAAAGCTTGTTCTTAACAGGCAGTAAAGAAGGGAAGACCACAAAAGTGCTAGAATCTCACAAACATAATTTGTTGCCTGTAAGTTAGAGTCATTTTCTACCTCACAGAAGGTCTAAGACCTATTTTAATGGTTTTCCAAATAATTAAGTTATACCCATTAAAAATAGTCTTCTTCATTTAAATCATCTAATTATGGACATTAACTGCATCTGCAAAATTCCCTTACCGCATATGCCAAGATTAGTGATTGATTGAATAACAGTGAGGGCTGTATGTTTGCTACAAAATGGCTGCAGTTTCCCTTCCGTCCTTCACCTCCCATGTGAGACTATCTCTTGTAGACAACCATATCCAGAAACATATTGACAGGGACTTCTGGGGGGAATGTAGTTAAGTCTACCCAGGTTGATATACCACAAAGACATCATAAGGGGAAGGAAGAAAAACAGAGATGCCAATTAGGACAATATTAAAGTGGTTAGTATACAAGATTATGATTAAGAGTAGAAAAATGTACGGAGCTAGGAAAGCGTCATGCATGGACTGAAATAGGAAGTGAGAATCTCTATGATCTCAAAAACTTTGTGGTAGTGAGTCCAGGAATATTAAAAGGTTGGAAAAAGTGGGGGTTTCACTAGATCCCATGAAGTTATGGAGCCCTCTTGCTGTTAGACACTTGTAGGCTGGAACAAGAATGGTCTTTAAATTTTCAGGTCTTTCATAGCTCTAGCATGCAGGAAGCTTCTTGAGCTCTCTGTAGTTTCTCTCCAACAAGAATTTCAGCTTTAATTCTATGCATTAATCCCTGGGTTCTGATGCATTTAGGGTGCTTAGCACTAGGCCTGATTCCCAATAAATAGCAGTTATTATAACTGCCCTCAAGTCATCAAACTTTATAACCAGTCGTCCCTGCCAAGCAAGTTATTGCTGACTCAGGTTTTATTTTTTTTAATTGAGATATTTAAATTTTTAAATTAATGAAAAGCTAGCATGTGTTAAGGATGTGACCTTGAAGCCAAAAAACTGAGTTTATGAGTTTAAATCACAAGTTTACAGCCTTTTGTGACTGGGCAAGCTTGGATGATTTACTTATTCTCTTTGCATGTTTCACCATTTGTCACGGGGTTCTTTGGAGGTAAAAAGAAATATGATTTATCATCATTTGGCTCATTGAAGGCCGCCAAATAATCTTACTTTCTGTATTTCTCTAAAACCAGTTGAGGAGAGACACTCTGGATGGTAACTAGAGGTTCAGTAGCTCTGAAGAGCTGGCTCAATGAGGCTGACTTTCAGAGGAAGGAAAGAAGGCTGATTCCTGGTATGAAGTTACTCTTTCTAATATGGCATCTTCCCCATCCAGGAAGCTTCCATTTTACACAATTTGCTAAGATTCCCCATTCCCCTGCCCCTTTGAATGTAGAGCCTGACAGGGGCAGGCTCCCTCTAACATTCTTTTCCCTAGTCTGTTTTGCTTGAGCACATGGGAGACATTGTGACTTGGGGTATTGTGTGCGCCTTGCTACATCCCTGTTCTTACAGTTTTACTTCAAAGCTCATTTTGATATTGAATCTCATGGCTCTAATATTATCTGTATGTGCATGAATTTGTGTAAGTCTTCTTACCTCTTTGCACAATATAATACATAATTTATTTTCTATATTGAATGCAAGGACTGTTGCATCTATGTATTTTCAGCTAACACATAGGATTTCATGATTTATAAATTATAAGTTATTGTATTTATATAACAAATAACTGAATATATTTTCCCTGTTAAAAAATTGAATTTTTAAATTAGTGTTCACAATCTAAATTTTCAAAAGGCTTTATTTTTAAAGCAGGTTTTGGTTCACTGCAAAAATGAGAGGAAGGTACAGAGATTCTCTGTCCACTTCCTGCTGTTACACTGGCACAGCCTTCCCCTTTTATCAACACTCCTCATCAGACAGGTTTATTTGTTTTTGGTTTTTTTTTTTTTGAGTTGGAGTCTCACTCTGTTGTCCAGACTGGAGTGCAGTGACTGCTTCTGGCCACTGCAGCCTCTACCTGCTGGGCTCAGGCAATCTTTCTGCCTCAGCCTCCCAAGTACCCGAAATTACAGGCACGCACTACCATGCGTGGCTGATTTTTTTATTTATTGTAGAGATGAGGTCTCGCCAAGTTGCCCAGGTGGGTCCCAAACCCGCAGGCTCAGGCAATCCACTCACCTCAGCCTCCCAAAGCGCAGGATTACAGGCTGAGCCACCGAACATGGCTATTTGTTACAACTGATGAACCTACATTGACACATCAGTATCACCCAAATCCACAGTTTACATTAGGGTTCACTCCTAGTGTTGCACATTCTATGGGTTTGAACAGATGTATAGTGGTTTTATAGCCATCATTACAGTTTCATAGAGTAGTTTCACTGCCCTAAAAAATCCTCTGTGTTCCATCTATTCATCCTCTGTCCTCTTAAGCCCCTATTAACTATTGTTCTTTTCCCTGTCTCCATAGTTTTGCTTTTGCAAGAATGTTATACATTTGGAATCATGCAGTAGGTAACCCTTTCAGACTTGCTTTTTTCATTTAACAATACGCATTTAACTTTTCTTCCTTCACATCCTTTTGTGGCTACATAGTGCCTTTCTTTTTATCCTGAATAATATTTCATTGTCTGGACATCCTAGAGTTTACTTATCCATTCACCTACTGAAGGATATTTTGTTTGCTTCCAAGAATAAAGCTGCTATAAGCCTCCATATGTAGGGTTTTTTTGTGTTGACATAAGTTTTCAACTCACTCAAGTAAATACAAAGGAGTTTGATTGTTGGATCACCATCTACATTTTATTATCAATTCACTTAAGGCTTAATCTTCTAATTTTCCTACATACAGAACTTTAGTTTAGCTACACTCATTGGTAATCATTTGAATCTTCAAATAAAAGTGACTTCATATCAAACTATCAAATAAGGAATATAACATGTTACAGGATATCATATATACATTTTACTTTGATTTTAATTAACCTTATATGAAAAAATATGATGAATTAAAGTGACATATGTGTGACTGGAAGAGAAAGAAAAACATTCACAGCCAGTTATTGAATGCCTATTTTTCCATCATTTTCAAACAAACATATATAAAAAAGTTTAGTAGTCTGATTTTTCTTTTAGAATGGAAAAGCTTAAGGTTAAGAAAGTTGAATAATTTGCTCTGTTTCTGCAATTTCATCTGACTCCAGTTTTGGTTATTTCCAGGACATAATACTCACAAAGTGTGAAGAGAGAAAATTTCTGCTTTATGAATATATCTCAGCTTTTTTCCACAAAGAGCTTTTAAACTATAATGCCATGAGTCTATCCCATGTGTGTGATTTTTCTCTGTAGAAGTTCAGGGTAGGGCTTCAAATGATTTCATAATACACAATTCTGGAATCTAAACCATATGGCTATATTATGTTTGCACAAATAGAGCGTGTTATCTCTACACAGCAGTAGCAATACATGTGTAATTACATACACGCCCAAATGACAGTAGTCATTACAGCAAGTGTCTTTGTCTTCCAACACAAGAAACCATAACAGTGAAGTACTCAAAAACATGTGATATTCCTTTCCATTTTTTGCTTATAATATAGACACAGGGTTGTAACAATGAAGGGTTTTTTTTCAGGAATTAAAAGCTGCATTTCAAATGCAAACTATACTCATAATAATAAAGTGCGTACTGATGTTTTCCTCCAAATGAATAAACCCTCTATGTTTAAGAATGTTTCCTTAGCAATACTCTGTTAATTTATATTTTCTTAAATATTCTGCCAAAGTTTCTCTACTACTGCAGTAGTAGTATGCTTCTTTAGGAATAGCAAATGCTCCTACACTGTATCACCATTTATTATTTACTGTGGCATTCAAATTTAGATTTACTTGAATGAATAATCTCTGATGGCAGAAATATTTGTTGAGATTTTTTTACTTGTAGCTAAGAAAAGGAAAAATTCTTCTAAGAAAAAATAATGGAAAGTTCCAATACCCAGAGGTGTAGCAAGGTAGGGAAGAGAGCTCCTAGAAAAAGCCTCATTTCTATGTGACTCACTCAATGAATAGAGCTTACTGACCTCACCTATGACAGAGAAATGGTTGTAATGAATTCAAATTACAAGGTAGGAAGTTCTTCCAACAACATGAGATTTTATTTTTTTTTCTTCTAGGTAGTTTGTTCAATGCCAGGACAAGTCATAGATATATAAATACGTGGTCTCACTCAATGAAGAAAACAAATCAATTTTCTTTAAAATATTTTCATGCAATTATAAAAATACTGTACTTCTATGTCAAGTGTGACAGAATAATGAATCTATCCAGCAGACATTTGTATAAAGACACCAAACATTAAACACTCATATTATTTACCTAAAAAAGGCTACTTTTTCCTCTCAAGGACATCAATACAATGGTATAGATTTAGTGCATTTGAGAGTCTTTTTTCCCAATTGGGTTTGTTTGCAACAATATTTACATGTTTGAATAATGAACCAGTTGTAGATAAGTGAACACTGAACAAAAGTTTCTGCCCACTTAATACTAAGTTTTGTTTGATAATTTTGAAACCATACATTTGATTGATATGGCATTCAACACTAAAAATAAATATTTTGCAATAAAATATTTAACTAAAAATAATTCTATGAATTTTGCATTACCTTCTTGTGTAGGAATATATGTTTGTAAAGGACTTCTTATTTTAAATGGTCAAAAAATTTTGAATGGCAATTTGATGATTTAATTGTAAAGGATTCCAAAACATATGGATTACATTTTCTCAGTTCCATTCCAGTCCCATTGGGTTTTCAAATAATGAGAAAAAGTGTAAAAAAAAGAAAAAGAAAACAGACAAAAACATGTGAAAAATAACTTGAGCATTTCAACAAACTCAAAATCAGCAGTATTTGCCCCTCCCAAGTGTATAATTGACCTAAATCACAGGATTTCTGTACAAGTACATATTTTCTTTTTGTCAATGTGTTAAACATCATCTATTAGGCATAATAGCACCCAGTAATTTTTTCCTATTTTTTTACATAATTGAATGATGAGTTGAAGTAAAAAAAACCCAAAAAACAACAACAACAACAAAAAATAGCATTCTAAATGCACTTGAAAAATGGAGGAAGCTCACAACTAAAACTCAGCAGATTAGCCAATCAGGTTTTGTTTGTTTGGTTGTTTCTTTTATTAGATACCTATTAAAGGAAGGAGTGGCCTAGATAAGAAGTATTTCTATATTTTTTTCTCTCTAAATTTTTGCTCCTTGATTCAGTAATGAGATTTGGAAATACAATTATGTAAAATTTAAATTTTAGATTCATGTTATAAGAAAATACATTATTAAAGTCTTGTCTATTTTTACTTGATTGGTAATCATGATTTTAATCATACAGTAGTATATACTTTCTACACAGTTATGAAGAGAATGACATATCCTCTCAAGTTGCAAAAATTTTTCAAACTCTATGAATAGCATGTTGAAAATAGTCGGGTTTCTTTTTTCATAATTTTGAAGAAAATGTCTGTCTTTTATTTTGAATTGAGGAGATGAGTGATTCTCCCTCATTTTCACATTTCCTCAAAGACCATTATCAGCCAGACACAGCATATCCAACTTGCTATGGTTTGTTTTCTTACAGTTTAAACCAATATCTTCTTACAGTCTCTATAATCTTTGGGATACTCTCATTCTTTCATTTACAAATTAATTTTTTATCATCTTTGATAAGTCCTTTCTCTTCATTTCCCCACATTCAGCCACACTTCAAGCCCTCTTCTGGATTTGAGATTTTTGTATTTCCTTTTCATTCCCTCTGTGGTGACTCTAGTCTAGATGCTTTTTGTATGTGGATTATCTCCTTATCGCATATCCGAGTGTCATGATTCACTCCTGTTTTAAAGCTTTTGTGTAAGACGTTTTTCCTCACTGAAAATCCCATACCCCACCTCCCCAATTATTTGCTTATCATTAAATCTACTGATTAAGAGAAGTGGTGGTGAAATTCTGTCTTTTCACTTATTTTGGAAAACCTATAATCATTTTATCTGCTTTGTGATTCTTGTTTAAATGTTAACATCATACTGAGTTAATATAATAAACATACTATTTAGGATTTGACACTGTAATTACATTTTGACATTTTTAGTTGACTTCTGTTGTAAATTGGACCGAATATTGCCATTTATATTTTTTAGGCAAACAAATTGAAATACATGAAATAGTCTCCATTGAAAGAATTTCAAAATAAGTTTAATTGACCACAACATTTGTTGTCACAACCAAACAAAGTGAGAACTTTAACTAGCCCAGCTCAATGTGTAGCCATTACTAACATTTGAGAAACACTTTGCTTTTGCTCTGCTTATGGTATAATGATCGACATCAATGATTTAACAAAGTTATTAGTTGAAAGCATAATTAATTAAATATTTTATGTCATCTTAAAATATAAAAGACACATCAAATATAACAATCTACATTTTCTAAATTTTTGAGAAAACTTGAAGTACTTTAAAATGGTTTTGTAAAGTTTTAACTGCTATGTAAATATATTCTCTACCACTCTTCTCAAACGTGGCACTCAGCTGTCTGATGAAGTATATAGGTTATCAGGAATACTAACTGTTATCTCCTTGTGTCCTCTGCCAATAAACTCATCCTTGAGTATACAAATTCTAAGACTTTTAACAAAGCTTTAAAGCTTCTTCATTTTCTACGTTTCCAATTGAAAAACGATTGCATTATTCTCAATCATTCATAATAATTCTGGCAGGTTTTATTATCATTATTATTATTACTACTGCTATTATTAAACAAAGACTTGAGTCAGTCTGACAATAATTATAGGGGACAAGGCCAAAGCAAAACTCGTATTTATTTAACAATATCAGCAAAGAAAGACTAGAAATGGCATTTTTTATCTGCCAAGTATGTTTTGTTGTTTTTACTTTTTACAACATCTGTTCAAGAACCTTCAAATGTGAAAGATTTAATCATTTGGATTGAAATGTTTCTTCTAACTCTGAGATTCTGTGGTTCTCCAATCACACTAGATTCTTTTAAAAACAACGACAGGCCAGGTTCGGTGGCTCAGCCTGTAATTCCGCGTTTTGGGAGGCTGAGGTGAGTGGATTGCCCGAGCTCGCAGGTTCGAGGCCTGCCTGGGCAACTTGGCGAGACCTCATCTCTACAATAAAATAAAAATCAGCCAGGCATGGTAGCGCGTGCCTGTAATTCTGGCTACTCGGAAGACTGAGGCAAAAGGATCGCCGGAGCCCAGCAGGTCGAGGCTGCAGTGGCCAGGAGCAGTCACTGCACTCCAGCCTGGGCAACAGGGTGAGACTCCAACTCAAAATAAATAAATAAATAAAAATTTAAAAAAATAAAAACAACGACAGAACAAAAGCACACACAACACACAGATACGCGCGCACACACACACACATGCACACGCGCGTGCATGCACACACACACACACACACCACACACACACCACACACACACAAGTTTAACAAGCATACATATTCTTCACTTATATGCTGTTAGGCTACTACTCAGGAATTAAGCAAACATTACTCATATTCTCATGCTAAAGTCTTCAGAGATCACACTATGATTTGTATGTGTAGTCTTTCCTGTTTTGCAGTTTCAGTTTTATCACTTCCCAATATATTATGTTACAGAATGAAGGATATAATTTGAATGGAACTGAATAACGGACATATCAAACTAAGATACATCATTCAATGTAAAGAAAGATGACTTGTTAAGAGAAAAGAAAGGTGCAACTGCTTTCCAATTGGATCCTAATGAAAAATGTAAGATATACAGTATTTGGGGGGATTTATTATGAGTTTATTAGAATATGTTGAGTAGGAATTAATAATGGACAACTCAAAAAGATTTATATTTACAACTCTGAAAGTAGCTGTGAATTCTACAGTTCAGCCACACTAATCCCAAGGGAACTAGTAGCAGAAGAATTATAAGTTGTCATTGTGATGAAATAAAAGAGTTGCAATTTCAGTTGGTTCACTAATATTGACTCGGTCTAAAAGCTGTCAGAGCTTTGCTATGCAGCATTAAAGTAGCTAGGAATGTTCTGTCAGGGAGTCATGGGAGAAATATTTTAGTTGGGATGAAATTCAAAATCTAGATATTTACTAAGAACATAAGAGTCACATGTTTGCTCATGGGTCAGACAAACTAAACATAATTTTTACTATATTCTAAAATGTTTGCTTCATTCATCAAACACTTATTAAGCATTTGCAAAGTGACAGGCATTGTAGGTTCTCAGCAGTGGACAAGTTACACACCAACTCTGTTGCTTTAGAAATTACAATCTGGAAAACACTAAACTGATCATTTAAAGTTTTCTATAAGAATGTGACAAAGCTCTCATTGGTTAGTGTGGGTCAACTGTTTGACAAATAGATCTAAAGAGACAGAGACTCCAGTTAATGGAAGTTTAGATCCCATTCATATTTCAGTCTTGGGCAAGGAGTTCAGACTGAGGGGGTTGCATTCATCCATGCTACCATTCATGTACCCAGGCTTCTTTTATTCTACAATTCCACTATCCCATAGGGCCTCATTGTCATCAACAATCAGCCAGCAGAAGAGGCCAGATTAAGATGGAGCACATTTACTCCCTGAAAGTTTTTGTCCCAAAGTGGCATAAACCACACCTACTTGCATTCATTTGGGCTATGGCAAGCTAAATGACTACTACACATAGCAATAAAGGGAGCAGTCTGTGTGTTGGGGAAAGAGAGATCAGAATCTGTAATAACTGGTTTGGCAGCTGCTTTTCAGCTACAAACTATAATATGAATGAAGAAATCAGAGAACAAGGAATATTTTCTTTGGTAAATAGCTGTTTTAAGTGTTTGGGTAACAGTTGTCTTCTTCAAGCAAGAGTAATTCAGCATTGGACTGACTATTTCAGAAATAAGTTTTGAAATGACATTAGATGGTTGTATTATAGAAGAAATCAAGTAATTACAAAAATTTGCAGTGCCAAACCCAATTGCTATTGTCATTTCAGAATTTACTTTGTTAAAGTCAAGAATATATTTATAATAAAAAATACTTGGTATTCTTGATATTGGATGTTTCTAGATTATCAATGCTGTATTATAAACTAAATATGTTGGGAGCCAGCCATGGAGGCCCACTGAGTGTTAGGGATCAGGAAGGGTCGTTGACCCCGAGACCACTAGGGTGCGTTCGGGAGCTATTTGACCCCATTTCCTCCCCCTTTCTACTCAGCACTAACCAGATTAAGCTCCTGTGAGCTCAAAACATAAAAACTCTGAGACTGAAACGAACACAAGCTAACTTTAGAAGCTCATTGCTCCCATTCTTCCTCAAACTGCAGTTTTGGCTCTCACACAATGTATAATTCAAACTCGTGTCACATCTAAGAGCCTTAGTATTGGTCACAGGCTTCTAGGTCATGACCTTAGGATTTATTGAAGATGTAAATTGTAGAATATAGTTTTAGAAGACAGCCATTTTGTTGAAAGAATGCGGCTGGGTTACTTGCAGGTAGCCCACTGTGAACTTTGGACTGGGCCACATTCCAAACATTCTGGGATGGGCCACTTTCATTTGTAAAGTAAATACTTAAGCTTCTATAGAATTGTTTAACTTGGCATAAATCAATCAGCTTAGGATGAAAAAGGTTTATAGAATATGTCAGTCACAGATTAGGTTATCCTTTGTTATGGGATTTTAAGATTATCATATGAAAAAGGTTTAAAGGCAATCATTGATTAAGTTTTCATGGATTAAGGTTTCTGGTGGGTGGGGGATGCCCTTCCCACATCTGACTTTGTGTATAAAGGACCCATTGTAATTCCCAATAATACACATCGCTTTAGCACTAGACCGGAGTCCAGTCTCTTTCTTTCTCTCTCTCTCTCTTTCTCTCCTCTTCCCCCCAATCGCTGATGCCATCTCCACCTTTGGGGTACCCTGAACCTGGCTGGAGCTAGTCTCTGGCAGATACCCTTATGGGACTCAGAATAGACAACCAATTCCTGATCAAAACCCCAGATGTCTGTGCCATAAGAGATAAGGTAGACAAATGGGACCTCATTAAACTGAAAAGCTTCTGCAAAGCCAAATAAACCACCAAGAGAATGGTGAGACAGCCCACAGAATGGGAAAAAATGTTTACCAACTGTGTTAATTTTCTAGGGTTATCACAACAGAGTAGCTTGAACAATATAAATTTTTCTCACAGCACCGGGGGCTTAGCAGTTCGGTATTAAGGTGTCTTCTGAGTTGTTTCCTTGTAAGGACTCCGAGGAAAGAATATAGTGCAGGCCTTTTTTGTTGGCTTGTAGGTGGCCATTTTCTCTTTCTGTCTCTTCCCATTGTCTTCCTTCTATGTGCTCTACCTCTGTATCCAGAATGACCCTTTTAATAAGGACATCAATAATATTGGATTAGTTCTTACTTTGTAAAAACCCTACCTCCAAAAGGTCACATTCTGAGGTTAGAGGGTGCTGTGGTCTGAACATTTGTATTCCTTTCCAAATTTATGTGCTAAAATCTTAATCTTCAATGTGATGGTATTAGTAGGTGGGGATCTTTGGGTAAGTAATTGGGTCATGAGGATTATCATACCTCATGTGAGAGTCATGGGATGAGAGCTCTTATAAAATAAGCCCAAAAGAGCTCATTTGTTCTTCCTACCATGTAAAGACACAGTCAGAAGTCTCTATCTATAAACCAGAAAGTAAGTCCTCACCAGACACCAAATCTGTTAGTGCCTTGCTCTTGCACTTCCCAGCTCCAAAACTGTGAAAAGTATGTTATGCTGCTTATAAGCTATCTACTTTGTGGTATTTTGTTATCAAAAGCCCCAAAAGACTAAAACAGAGAGTTATGACTCCAACGTATCTTTTCCAAAAAAACGCAATTCAACCATGACAGACCTCAACCATAAGGCAACCAGTGTGAGAATAAAATCCCAAAACAGAACAAAATATGGATGATAGAGGAAAAAACTAGCATGAAGTTCACTGGTAGCACTAGAAACCAGCAGACCCCTCTGCCTACTCTAAAATAACAATTTTACAGCTGTGCATGGTGACTCATGCTTGTAATCTCAGCAATTTGGAAGGCCTGGGTGAAAGGATTGCTTGATCCCAGAAGTTGAAGAACAGCCTGGGTAACATAGAGAGACCTCATCTATACAAAAATAAAATATTTATTATAAAAGGAAAAGAAAAACTAACCATTTTAGTAAAATGTATTTCCTAAATGAGAAAACATACCAATGTCTTCATAATAATGTGAACTTTTGGTATTATTTCAGAACTTGTTGACATATTTAGAAAAAATTAAAGTTACTACTTTTTAAAGGCATAATTTATCTTGTATTTGTTTTATGAAAATATGCTAACCTGAAAATGGAAAAAAATTCTTATATTTTTTTAAATAATCGATTTACATTTCCAAATTTACTTAATTACATAATTGCTTTATGAAAGAGAGCATTATTTTTAGGTGTTTGCAAATTTTTTGTAGCTTGCTGAAGAATCTGATTACAGCATATCAAAACAACAAAAGACATACTAATGTGTTTTTCATTTACAAATGGAACATTGTTTTTACATAACTAACTATGGGAATTTTTTTCTCCCAGTGGTTCATAAAGGAATTTTATCTGTGGTACAGTATGTTAGATTATTGTCCTCTGAATGCTTTCCTTCTTGTTAATATTTTTTTCAGCGTCCCACTGCTTGATGATCTAGTTTTCCTACATGTCAATATGTAGCTCAGTCCACCCATGGTAGACAAGACAATGGCCTTGCATAATGATGTTAGAGTAAAAGATTTTCAATTTCTTAGCATACTTAGTTTTTGTTGTTGTGTATGATCTTTGTGATGCCTGTATTACACCAACTGCTGTCAGCGCTTTGCCTTGAAAACCTCTGCATGACATATACTTAATCTGTTCTATTAGTTCTAAGATAGAACACTTGCTGTTTAATTGAGTCTTCTTGTTTGCATTTCCAGCTGTGTGTAAGCAGTTAGCCACATTCTTTTCCTATTCCCATAAACAAACTATTACTATTATGTAAGTAGTTTAACTTTTAAATACTAATTATGTTCCATTAGATCTACTACTAGACACATTTTATATAACCTTTAAAAAATTAACATTTGAAAGAAGAAATATTAGATTAGGGATCATTTTGAGACTGATCAACAATATGTGGATAGAGTTTTATGTAAGAAAAAGTACAAATCATTTTTCAATAAGAAAAACCTGAAGAAGTGTAGTTGTAGAAGTTACATTTACAGATGAACCATTTTAATAAGAGTCCTGGCCTCCTAAACCAAATAGAAATTGATGTACTTTAAAGATTCGTGGTTGAATTTAGAGTAATATATCAGGTGCCTAGTTTTTTGGGGGGTTTTTTTTGTTTTGTTTTTTTTTTAGCTTGAACACTATTTCAAGCAAAACAGTAAGAAGACATTTAGAATATTTACCGTGGGAAGAATTACAAAAGTCCTCTTTCCTGTCATATTACTCTTTGGTTAAAAGTAAATTATGCTTTCTTACTCCTCTCATGTTCATGTGGCTAAAAGGGATTGATATAAATATAATAAGATATTTGTTTGGAGGAGGAAAAACAGTCCAATAGATAGAATCAGGATTGAAGTGCTTAAAGAAACAAAAGATAGTCATCCTGACTGGTGCAAGATGATATCTCACTGAGATTTTAATTTGCATTTCTCTAATGGCTAGTGATGTTGAGCATTTTTTCACATATTTATTGGTTGCCTGTTTCTCTTCTTTTGAGAAGTGTCTGTTCATGTCCTTTGTCCACTTTTTAACAGAATTTTTCTTTTTTTTCTTGCTGAGTCATTTGTGTTCCTTGTAGAGTCTAGATATTAGTCCTTTTGTGGGGCAAAATTTGCAACTATTTTCTCCCATTCTATAAGTTTTCTATTCATTCTGTTGATTATTTTTTGCTGTGTAGAAGCTTTTTTAAAAAATGAATTTCCATTTTGTCAATTTTTATTTTTGTCGCATTTGCTGTTGAGATATTAATTAAAAATTCCTTGCCTAGATCAATGTCCAGAAGAGGTTTTCCTTATTTTATTTTGTTTTGTTTTCTAGGGTTTTGATAGTATCAAATCTTACATTTAAGTTTTTAATCCCTCTTGAGTTTATTTTTACTTATAATTAGAGGTAGGGATCCAGTTTTATTTTTCTCATATGGCTAGCCAATTTTTTCAGTGCCATTATTAAACACAATATCCTTTTCCACTTGTTTATTTTTGTCAGCTTCATTGAAGATCAGCTGGTTGTAAGCATGTGGATTTATTTCTTGGTTCTCTATTCTGTTCCACAGACCTATCTGTCTATTTTTGTATCAGTACCATAACCTTGAAGTATAATTTAAAGTCAGACAATGTGATACATTCACATTTGTTCTTTCTACTTTGAATTATTTTGGTTATTTGGGTTCTTTTTTGATTCCATATGAACTTTAAGATTTTTTTTAGTTCTGTAAAAAATGATGGTAGTTTGATAGGGATTGTGTTGAATTTGTAGATTGCTTTGGGCAGTGTGGTAACTTGAAAGATACTGATTCTTCTAATCCATGAATATGGCATGTTCTTCCATTTGTGTGTGTCATCTATGATTTTTTTGATCAGTGTTTTGTAGCTCTCGTTGTGGAAATCTTTCATATCTTTGGTTAAATGTATTCCTAGGTAAACTAGTTCAAACTCTATGGCAGTAGACACCATTCCTTTAACAGGTTCATTCTTACCAGGTCTCTGATGGGCTCTTGGAGTTTCATCACTAATGGTGACTGCCGATTGAGATGCCTCTTTTGTTTCTCTGGTTCTGTAACTCTCCATGTTGGCACCCTATTACTTCTTTAATGTCTTAGCTTGCTGCATCCATAACAATTAGCAGATACACCTCAGGAATTCTGGGATGTATTGTGCCTATAAGGCAGCTACTAGAACTATTGCCTTTGTCTTGCGTCTCCTCTCTTTTTCCTGAGACTCCTACTGATCCCTGCTATAAAAGACTGAGGCGGCCACTTTCAGGAGATTCTCTAAAGTACTGTCAGGTCCTATGACCTACTGCTGCAGCTTCTTCCTGATATCTGGAGCTGCCTGAGTAATGAACTTGTCTTTTAAGATTAATTGTCTTTCAACTGATTCAGGGTCTAAGGAAGTAGGCTTTCTTAGCATTTCCAGACAAGCTGAGAATTTCCCATTGACCCCCAGTCTATCATGGCTAACTCGGAAGAATTGAGAGGTTTAGTTTTAGTTTTCCTCAAGTCTTCCAGTATGCACACCAGAAATGTTTTCTTCTCCATGCTCCCAAGTTACTATCGGGGTCCAATTTAGGGTCTTCCAATGGTACTACAGATATGCCAATTGGATAGGTATCCTCCCCTTCTCTGGCACTATATGAAATGCAAAACTAATCTTCAAACCTCTCTGCTGTTTTCAGCACTGCTTGTTTCTCAGTGGTCATTAAGTTCTGACCTAAGAGCAACATAACATCCTTCCAGGAGAATGCAAATACCCATATCTATATACTTATCAGGGTCATTTGAGAATCTGCCAAGATCTTCCTTAATTTGTTTCAAGTCTCACAGAGAAAAGGGTGCCTGTACTTTATTAGGGACATATTCACCAAGCACCTCTTGTAGGGGCATGAATAAAGGAGGAATTTGTCTAGAATGAGGGTTTTTAGAGTGGGAATGGCTTGACTTATGAGGAGGATCTGAATAAGGGAGGCAGGACGGATCTGTTGTGGGCTTGTGAGTTGATGCCAAAGCCTTCCCCAGTGGCATCTTTGGGGTTGGCATCCTCAGTCCCTTGGGACCATCCCACTCAAGGAGGGCTGAATCAATTCTGTATCATTGACACAAAGATCTATATTTTCTCATAATGTGAAGAAAGCCTGTATATATGTGACCTCAGACTATTTATCCTGGCATCTACAGAAATTGTCTAGCTGTAAGACTGTATTGTAATTAATACTTCCCTCTGGAGACTTCTTCATTCTGCAACTTATAATTTGGCAAAAGAATTTAAGATGCTGTTGAGGATCAAAGGAAACTTGTTCCTCAGCATGCACTCTTGATGAGTGCACACAGCAGATAGCCAGATGCCCTGTTATCTATAAGAGAGGGAGAGAGGTGAAAGAAAGGTATCCCTAAGCTTTCTCTCCTCCTACCAAAGCACATGAATAAGGGTCAAAGAAAGGAGAGCATCCTCTTGATTTCCTGTCCTCTGCTTATGGTGTTCCCTTGGATGTGAGTGTGACCTCCACCCAAGTGTAGTGGAAGGGACCCTGCGGGTAGGAATAGTCATGCTTACCTATGCATTACTACCTGCCCTATGCACTGTCAACTGTGCCTCTGGATTCCTCAAACATAGCATTCCCCCTTACCAGACTAGGTCTTCAAAAAGGCCTTGGAACAAATGGGATTGGAACAGGATTCAGATGAAGTGGGGGGGAGTTTCCCTGGGAACTTCTTTTAGCCTCTGGCCAGGAGATCCACAGTTTGAGTCAGGTTACAACATTCAGGTTTCTTTCCTAACAAGGCCATCAAATATGGGGATGTAAAAGTGCCAGTACAGGGTCATTGAGACAGTACCTGACAGACTATAAAAAGCCTAAACCCACAGTCAGTAAGGCACTTCTACACAGAGCATGCATAGCCAGAGTATGAGGTATCTAAGTTCTTAGGCCCAGAGCTGAAAAAGTGCCCATAAAAAGTCTGCATTCATTTGACATTTCCCTGCCCATAGAGTCCCCAAATGTACCAGCCAAACTCTTCTTGTCTAGTGTGCAACCATGGAGCCAGATTTTCCTTAAAAGAAAGAAAGAATGGGGACCTAACTTAATAAGTTGCCTTCCAAAAGCTAATTCCTCACGTAAAACAGTTTCTCATACTTGCTGGCTGTACTGCTGTCTAACATGATGGAAAATGAAATCAAAGCTTCCTACCTGTTGACTCTTAGAACAAAAAACGCACCTTGTTATGAGCTATTTTTCAAAAAGAATCAAGCCAGCAACCAATACTGTCTAGTAGCACCAAGTCCCTAAGCTATAAAAACACCTATGACATCAAGCACCAAGTGGGGACAGTAACCACAGTGAACCCAAAGAGAAGAAATTGTGTTTGGTAAGGCTGAAAAAAAGCATGATAGGAAAGACTAGAAGCCTTCTGCTGACACCCTATCAACCTGCCAGGAATTGGTGTCAATCTGGGAGCCTTCAGGTAATGCCAAGATGTAGCCTTGGCTAGATGCCCTCAATTACTCCCAAACATCTTCCAATTCTACATGACAGCTAGACATCCATGAAAGGGAACTGAATTGGAACAGACCAAGATTTCCAACACCTGAGGGTGATGAGGGATTAATCAAATCCTATCCAGCAAGCCTGACCTCTGAGTATTATAGACTGGCAGCTGTGTTATTCACTTTTAACTGGCTGGCAGAGTCTTGGTAATTTATTTTCTAGAGGAAGTAAAAAATTTGAGGATGAGAATCCTTGAAAATGAAGGTAAAGAGATAGGATCACTTTAACTCACCCTTCTATCAAGTCCCATGTTGGGTGCCAAAACTGATGCAGATTTTTATCTGGCCAGTCTGGGCTCTGAGAGTGTCAGTTCAATGGATTGGCAAGCCAAGTCCACAAAGAGTGTCAGCTTGATGGACTGGAAAGCCTAGCCCCAGGAGTGTTCTAATGAACTGGAAAGACAAGCCCTGAGACAATGAGCTGGCAAACTAGCCCCCAGGAGTGTCTTCAGCTCCAGTGTCTCACCTTCTGTCAGCAGCTCTACTGGTTCAGCTGGCTCTGTGACTAGCAAGCTGCCTCTGGGGTGCATAGCTCTTTGGCTCTAATGATCTTCTGTAGTTCTGTGGGTCTGGGTTCTTGTCTTGCACCCAGGAGATATGAAGAACACAGACAGCCAGAAATTGAGAGAGCAGGATTTACTGAGAGGACAGAAAAGCTCCTAGAGTGGGGGGGATGCAAGGGGACTGCTGATTTGGAGCTGAAACCTGGTGCTTATATAGCCCTAAGAATGAGCCAGTTGGCTAGCACTAGCTGAGAGCTGATTGGTTGGCACTAGCTGTGCTGATTGGTCACTACTAAGGCCTAAATGGCAGGAGGTAGAAGCCTAATGGAGAGTTGACTGGTTGGCTCTTGGCACTGAGCTGATTGGTTGGTTTTCCATCCCAGCAGTGAGTTCTTAAGCTCTAACTTGAGAGACTTATAGGGAGCTTGTTTACATATTTATATACACATATCAGTCCTAGAGGCCAGAATGTTTTGCTACTTTGTGACCAGGGGACCTGCCTTATCTGTTTGCCTAGCTTTTCTCTAGTTATCTTCTCTTCAACAGTACAAAGATTTCTCAAAGAACTAAAAATAGGACTACCATTTGACCCAGCAATCCCACTACTTGGCATCTACCCAAAGGAGAATAACTCATTATATAAAAAAGACACCTGCAGGGGATTTTTCACAAGATAGCAATGGAACAGGTGGGACTGTGAGAGTCTCTGCAAAAGTAAGTGTCCATAAAGACTCTGCATGAGTGGGTGTGTGCCAGCGAGTGAAAGTCTATCTGAGGGGAGACTCAGGTTCACCCACTTAGGGCTCTCCTCTGCATGTGACTGCACCCTCACACCACCTTGAGATTGGAGCCCCTGGTGCACAGGATTGTCTGCTGTTCTCAGGGCTATCCTTAGAAAAGGCTGCAGATAACAGTGAAAAACAACTGATCCTCACCACCTGGCACTAGGCCCTGACCATCACCTGTGACAGTAAAGCAGCACAGAGATCCAGGATTGTGGAGAGAGCAGGTCATGGAAAGCTATAAAGGACCCCTGCCACCAGTGAGGAAATACTGACCAGCACCATTCTTGTGTCTTGGGGCAAGAAAGAGACCTGCATTGCCCCACCTAGCTCTGCCCAGCCTCCAACCTGAGACCTAGAGGCTATCTCCTCATCAAACTCAGAAAGACAGATACCACTTCCCCACATTGGAAAAGATACAGACATATCAGATCTGAATGGAAGACTTGACAGTAGCAGTAGCAAGCCAGGTAAGTCCAGATCTGATCTACTCTCCTTCCACAGTAGTCCGTGGGGCATCTTACCCTTGCTGAAAGCAATCCGATCAGCCTGCTCTGAGAGCAGAAGGGAAGGACTGGAGACCAGAGCTGAAAGGAAGTTGAAGTTATAGGAACAGCATCAGAGTGAGTTTTGTTTTTTTGTTTTTTGTTTGTTTTTACTTGCTTTTTTGTTTTACTTTTTTTTTCTTCTTTTGTTTTTGATTACACTTTTGTACATGCTTTGTTTCTGTTATCTATTTATTTATTTATTTATTTATTTATTTATTTTTTGAGTTGGTGTCTCACTCTCTTGCCCAGACTGGAGTGCAGTGGCCGCTCCCGGCCACCGCAGCCTCGACCTGTTGGGCTCCGGTGATCCTTCTGCCTCAGCCTTCTGAGTAGCTGGAATTACAGGTGCATGCTGCCACGCCCGGTTAAGTTTTTGATTTTATTGTAGAGATGAGGTCTCGCCTGCCCAGGCGGGTCTCGAACCCCTGGGCTCAGGCAATCCACTCACCTCAGTCTTCCAAAGGCATGGGATTACAGGCTGAGCCACCGAGCCTGGCTTGTTTCTGTTATTTTAATGCTTTTAAAAAAGATTTCCTGTTTGTGTATGGGTATTTTTGAGGGAGAGTACATCAATAGGGATGTTTTTGTCAGTTTGTGTGTTTGTATGATTGGCTGTATTTTTTTTTTTTTAATATTTTCTGATTTTGTGTCTCTCTTCATTTGTCAGTTAGTACACCTGTCTATTTTCCCTTTTCTTCACCTCTTTCTCCACCTTTCTCTTGTTGTCTTCCTCCTTCCATCTTTTCCTTTTTCTTACCTCTTTTTGCTTTTATGGGGGGTGAACATATACCACAGCTGCATGGACAGATTGTAAGATGGTGGGAAGTGGGTTCCAGGGAAGCCCACACACCTGTCAGCGGATATTGGGATCTGCAGGTAGTTTTTGAATTACAGCTTTCCCTTCAATTAAATCTCAAAACTGCAAAAAGTGCAGCCCCCTCACCCCTAGTCCAGCTTCAGAATTGAACAAAGTCAGAGCATCTACATAAGGAGGAATAGGAGATTGAGCAAGCAGTAGTAAAAGCTACCCCAATCCCTGAACAACAGAATTAAAGAAGATTTTTTAAAACTGGTGGTGGGGAGGGGGAGAAATCTACACAAATGAAGAAAAACTAACGAAAGAATATTGGTCTCACACAGACACCTGGGAGGTCAACCACTGAGAGTACAGACTTTGGAACACAAACAATGAAGAGCCCCTGGAATGACGGATCTCAAGCCACAAATCAATATATTAATAGAAAGAATAAATAGAACTGAGGAGAGAAAAGAAAAAAAAATGAAGGCGATGATAACTGGGATAACAGCAATAAAGAATACAGTGAATAAAATAAATAACAAACTGATATACATGGAAAGCAGAATTAACCAAGAAGAAAAAAATCTCAGAGTTTGAGAACCAAAACATGGAACCAACCTAAACTTTTAAAAACATAGAAAAGAAACTTAAAAAGACAGAACAGAACCTCCAGGAGATGTGTGACTATTTCAAGAGGCTGAACTTAAGTCTAATTGGAATCCCTGAGACAGATAGAGAGACAGAGACAAACCTAGAACAAACATTTCATAAAATTATCCAAGAAAACATCCCTCATCTCATCAGAGACATGACCATTCAATCACAAGAGATTCAGAGAACCCCTGCAAGAAAACAAATGAGAAGACCAACTCCTAGAAACATAGTAATTCACCTACACAAAGTAGGTATAAAAGAAAAAATCCTAATGGCAGCAAGAGAGATAGGTCACACTACCTACCAATTGGAATAGCAGCAGACATCTACAGAAACACTTCAAGCTAAGAGAGCTTGGAGCACAATCTTAAAAGTTCTCACAGATAAACAATTCCAACCAAGAAAATTACCCACCCAGCTAAGCTAAGCTTCATCAGTGATGGAGAATTAAAATCCTTCCCAGACATTCAACCCCTAAGAGTTTACTCTGCCTCCAGACGAGTTCTACCAGAAACGCTTAAGAAAGTATTAAACACAGGCCATGTTTTCTTAAGCGTTGGCCCCCTCCATTCCCTTGGGGAAGTGAATCTCCTCTTTTTCTCTCTTTCTTTTTCTAATTTACTTTATAAATAAACTATGTTTTCTAATCTAAAAAAAAAGAAAGTATAAAACACAGAAGAAAGAAAAAAAATGCCCTTCCCAAGAATACAGGAAAAAGATTGAAAACACACATGAATCAACCCAAAAATCAAAAGAAAGACAACAAACAAATAGATAAATAGCAGTAAACAACAACAAACTCTATAGGAAGCTCATGACAGGGATAAACTCTCACATCTCAGTAATTAGCCTGAATTTGAGTGAACTAAATGCACCACTGAAAATACATAGAATGCCATAATGGATAAAATGCCACAAAGTAGCAATATATTTTCTCCAAGAGAGTCATTTCACCAGAAAGAACACTCACAGATGCAAAGTAAGAGGATAGGATACAAAATTTCAGGTGAATGGAACACGGAAAGAAAGCAGGAATTGCCGTCTTAATATCAGACAAAATGCCCTTTAAGCTATCAAAATTTAAACAGATATGGAAGGTCACTACATAATGATAAAAGGTTCAGTCCATCAACAGGAAACATCCCCCCTAAACATACATGCACTCAACATAAGAGCACCAACTTTCATAAAGCAGCTTCTAGGTAAACTTAAAAATGATATTGACTCTATCATAGCTAGGAACTTAAATTCCCCACTCACAATCCTAGACAGATCTTTAAGACAAAAAATCAACCAGGAGATCTGGAAACTCAATGTAACACTTAATCAAATGGACTTAATTGATACCTACAAAACACTCCACCCAACAACCACAGAATGTACATTCTACTTATCACCACATGGAACATACTCTAAGATCAGCCTCGGTCATAAATCAAGCATAAATAAATTTCATAAAATTGAAACACTGCCATGCACCTTCTCAGACCACAGTGGAATAAAAATAATTATCAACGCCAACAAAGTTCTCCCAAAACCCACAAAGACATGGACACTGAATAGCATGATGCTAAACAACCTCTGGATCAATATGGAAATCAAAACAGAGAATAAAAGATACTTGGAAACAAATGAAAATGGAGAAACATCTTTAAAAAGCCTCTGGGATACCATGAAAGCAATACAAAGAGGGGAATTCATATCTCTACAAACACACATGAAGAGCATTGGAAAGATCACAAGCTAACAGCCTAACAAATCACCTAAGGAAGCTTGAAAAGCCAGACAACCAAAACCCTAACTTCAGCAAAAGAATCCAGATCACCAAAATAAAGCAAAAATTCAAGGCACAGAAGACAAAAATATAATACAAAAAATCAACAAAACAAAAAGCTGGCTCTAGCTGGACTCGGTGGCTCAGCCTGTAATCCCACACTTTGGGAGGCTGAGGTGAGCGGATTGCCTGAGCCCGCAGGTTCGAGACCTGCCTGGGCAACTTGGCAAGACCTCATCTCTACAACAAATCAAAAAATAA
>NW_007245987.1:78141-92339 GCF_000164805.1 Carlito syrichta
AAAAAAAAAAAAAAAAAAAGCTGGCTCTTTGAAAGGATAAACAAGGTTGATGAACCCCTAGCTAGACTGATCAAGAAAAAGAGAGAAAAAGCCCAAATAAACACTACCAGAAATGTAAAAGATCAAGTCACAACTGACCCTGAAGAACTACAAGATTATCAGAGACTGATGTACACTTGTATTTGGAAACAAACTTGAAAACCTAAAGGAAGACCATAAACGTAATTAAATACATCAACAGATGTAAAAACAAAAACCACGTGATTATATCATTAGACGCGGAAAAAGTTTTCGGTAAAATCCAGCACCCTTTCTTGATAAAAACCCTTGAACTAGGCATAGATAGCTCATACCCCAAATAGTTAGAGCCATCTATGAGAAACCACAGCAAGCATACTACTAAACAGACAGAAATTGGAAACATTTCCCCTGAAAACCAGAACAAGACAAAGATGCCCACTCTCATATTTTCTTTTTAGCATAGTTTTAGAAGTCCTAACTAGAGCAATCAGAATAAGAGAAGGATAACAGGGATATCCAAATATGAGAAGAGGAAGTCAAGTTATCCCTTTTTGCAGAAAACATGATTCTATACCTCAAAAACCCAAGAGAATGTCATAAACCTCCTTGCTCTGATAAAGGACTGGGGCAAAATCTCAGGCTATAAAATAAATTGAAAAAAACAGTTGCATTTTTAAACACCAAAAGTAAACAAACAGAAACTCAAATAAAAAATACACTCCCATTCACAATAGACACACACACACACACACACACACACACACACACACACACACACCCCTTGGTATCTTCTTAACCAGAGAGATGAAAGACTTAAAAACGAAAACTAAAAACACTGCTCAAAGAAATCAAAGATGACACAAACAAATGGAAAAATATTCCATGCTCATGGTTTGGAAGAATCAACATTGTTAAGATGCCCATTCTATCCAAGGTAATCTTCAGATTTAATGCAATAACCATTAAATTACCAGCAGCATTTTTCTCAGACCTGGAAAAGACAGTACAGGAATTCATATGGAAACATAATGACCACGAATAGCCAAAACAATCTTCACCAAAATAATAACAACAACAACAATAATAATAATAATAATAAAAAGGAGGTATCATACTCCCAGACTTTAAACTTTATTATAAAGCTATAAGAATCAAAACAGCCAGGTATTGGTACAAGAACAGGCATATAGACAAATGAAACAGGAGAGAAATTTTGGAAGCAAAACGTCAATTTCTCAACCAACTTATCTTCAGCAAAACCTCCATTACCAACCACTGGTGAGAGCAGAACTTACTCAGTAAATGGTGCTGGGAAAACTGGTTGAACACAGACAGAAGATTAAACAAGACCCCTACCTATCATCATACACAAAAGTCAACTTTAAATGGATCAAAGACCTAAATGTAAAACTTCAAACTATAAGAACCTTAGACAATGCAGGAGATACCCTTTTGAAAGTGGGAACTCACAACTAATTCCTTATCAAAACCTCAAGTGCTCATGCCATAAAAGATAAGATAGACAAGTGGGACCTCATCAAACTGACAAGCTTCTGCAAATCCAAAAAGAAAAACACCGAAAGAGCAGGAACAGTCCACAAGCTGGGAAAAAATATTTGCCAACTGTTATCTGACAGAGGCCTAACATCTAGGATCTACAAGGAACTCAAATGTGCTGAAAATTAAAAAACAAACAAACAGCCCCATTACAAAGTGGGCAACGGATATGAATAGACAATTCTCAAAAGAAGACATATGAGCAGCCAACAGACACATGAAAAAATGCCCAACCTCACTAGTCATGAAAGAAATGCAAAGTAAAACCACACTGAGATACCACCTAACTCCAGTCAGGATGGCCATCATAAATAACTCAAAAAGCAACAGATGCTGGAGAGGATGCAGGAAAAAGGAAACAATTCTACACTTTTAGCGGGAGTGTAAACTAACACAACCTCTGTGGAAAACAGTTTGGCGATTTCTAAAAGATCTAAAAGTTGACTTTTCATATGGCCCCTCAATCTCCCTACTGAAAATACCTGGAGGAACTCAAATCACTCCATGAAAAAGATACCTGCACATGTATGTGTATTGCAGCACTGTTCACAATAGCAAAAACATGGAACCAACCGTGCTGCCCATCAAAAAAGGACTGGATTTTCAAAAAATGTGGTACATATCCATGATGGAACATTACACAGCCAAAAACAAGTAAAAAATTATGAACTTCACAGCAACCTGGATGGATTTAGAGTCTAAATACTGAGTGATCTATCACAGAAACAAAGAACTGAGTATCATATGTTCTCACAAGCAGACCTTGAACAATTATCATAATATTATAAGAAAAGTATTAGCTGTAGTAAGAATCTACTGGGTGGGGCGCACCTCACCAACAAGGGTACCTATGTAATAAACATTTATATACCTAACCCTGAATTGTATCCACATCTTTAAAATAAAATTAAAAAAATTAAAAAGACACCTGCAATCTCATTTTCATTGCAGCACCATTTACAATAGCAAAGTTGTAGAATCAACCTAAATGCTCATCAACAATTGACTGGATAACAAAATATATATATATATAATATATATATGTAATATATATATACACACACACATATATACCATGGAATAGTACACAGGAAAAAAAAAAACAAATTAATGATTTTTGCAGCAATATAGATGGAGCTAGAGACCACTATCTTAAGTGAACTAACTCAGAAATGAGAAACAAAGCACCACACACTCTCGCTTACATGTGAGAGCTAAACAATGGGTTTTTATGAGCATAAAGATGGAAATAATAGACAGTGGGGACACCAAAAGTGAGGAGGTTGCCTGAGGGGTAAGACTTCTAAAACTACATATTGGATACAATGTTTTACTCTTTGGTCAACTGGAACACCAGAAGCCCCAGTCTCCACCAGTAGGCAGTATGCCCAAGTAACAAACATACATGTATACCCCCGAATCTAAAATTAAAAAGTTAAAATAAGAATAAAAACTAGATATAAAAAAGAAAGCAAAAGGTTTTTTAATTAGCTTTCTAGTAAGCATTATTGTGTGCTCAAATTCTTGATGCTGTTGTAATACCTGATAATGAGTCCTTAATAACAAAATGATCGTCAACGATATATATATTGAATTGCATTCAAATAATGTAAAATCACACATTTACAGTGTAAAAAGAATTCAAATAAGAAAATCCCTCAAAATAATTATGCCTGGAAAGAATTTTGGATATCATGCAAAACCCCTTCCCACTCAACTCAGTAATCTCTTTTATGTCCTTTCTAATACGGAATCGTGCATCTCCTTTGAATATTTCAGCCAAAGAGGATTTTGATATAATTACAGGGCTACAGAGTGCATTTCTGAACAATTCTGTTTGTAATATATAGATGTACTTAATAAAATTTGCATTTTAATTTCCACAAGATTTATCTGACTCTGTCTTCCACTTGTTTACCACATGAATTTAATCTATCACAAAAATACAATGTGCTTTTGTTACTACCATAATGCCTTTATTCCTATTTACCTTTATGTTTCTGTAGGGAAGATTCTCTGTTTATTCATCATTTTATTGTCATCACCAAGCCAGTAATAGGTGTTCAGATATTATTTGTGGAACAAATAAAGGACAGCTCTTTATGTATTACTCTAAAGTTATCACCATAACCACATTACTATATACTGTCTTTACTTATGAGAAGAATTTGTTGTCATTAGTTAAATTTTCCAAAATTCTGTTTCATAGTTACATTAAACGTCTTCCCTTTTCTCTCTTTTTTAAAAAAATTTTGATACCATTAATCTTATTTGTTCTAAAAACTGACCTTCCTAATTTGAAGACATAGAAGTAAATAAAACATTTTTATATTGATTACAGGTAGTATAACATAAAAATTTTCTAGGATATATTGACTAAATAAAAATATGTTAAGGCAATTGTACTTATTTCTTTTTTTACTTTTTTAATGTGGCATTTAGAACAGTTAAAATTACATATTACATTTTAACTGGATAGCCCCACTCTGAAAGAATTATTGACAACACTTGACATTAAAAAATAGCCATGATTTGCATTCGTGATTCTTGGTGGCCTGTGAGGCTGTTAAGAAACATCAGCATCACTTATATATTGACTTAAATAATTATCTTATTTATAATTAACTAATTTATTTACCAATAGTGCCAAGGTCTGTTTTAATATTTTTGTTGAAGACTGGGCTTTTCAATTTCCTAACTGATTTTAAGTTCTTATCAAAGAACTATATAGAAAAGCTTCTTTTTTTCCTGTGTACTTTCATTTTTCTTCCTTCTGATATGTTCTACCTTTAACCCAATCATTTGTTGATCTTCTCAATTTGTTTTCTGAATGATATTCATGCTGTGTTATACAAAAACATTATTTTAAATATGAAACATATTGTTCCTAGCATGTATGGATTGCATCATTTTTATACTTGAAAATATTAAGTATGATTTATTAGAACATGATTAGGAGTTACAATATTGGGGGGGAGCACATTATTCCTGTTTTAATAGTTGCCATTTCAAAAATTTTTTTAAAGTCAATTTTAAATCAGTTACTAATGCAAGAGCAATGTGAAGGCAAGACTATACTAATTTCCCAATATTCTATGAAGAATCTATCAAGTGGCATTTCAAGTGACTTCACCATGCCAAGCATTTACAGAAAACAAGCAAAAATGTTTAAATGCATTTAATATTAAGCTTCCAACTACCTTTTAAAAGAACTATGTGCTCAGCTTTAAGTTGTCTGGTTCCCAAGCTAGGCACCAGTAATAAAGTATTGCTGCCAGAGAGAATTCTTCTAAGAATTCAGCCACAGTAAAAATTTTTTTCTTTAAGGAAATTATGATCTGCAAAACAAGCTTAGCCCTAAGACTTTAGTCAGTTGTGTAGTCATTACCTGGGATGGAATTATACTTTTGGCTAATTCCTGGAGTTCTTTCTAACATAACATAAACTATCAGAGAAATATCTTCAGGGAAAAAAAAAAAAAAACTCTAAACAAAATTCAGTGTGGAAATGTACCAAGGCTATATTTATTATAGCAAATAGCTAAAATAATTGTCAATGCATCACCATTTGATAATGAGCACTTAGTATATTCAGATAAAAGAAAAAATCAATGTGTGATGATATTTTAAGACATATAATAAGTCTTCAACAGGAAAAAGAGTTGAGACATATTAGAAACTTGCAGTCAAGTTTGTTTATACCTGGTTACTAGTAGTGGTAGCCCCATCAAATATTTTTTTTCTTTTTTCTCTCTCATTACTTTTAGTATTTCCATTTTACTATTTAATTTATTCATTATGTGTATTCAGGTTATTTTTCATTCACATTGCTCATTTTCTTCTTTTGCATTTCAAAAGAAGAAGTCAAGACTACCCTGGACTTCTCTCCACACCTACTGTACTTATTGTATCCTTCATCTTCACATGCCTTAATCTCAGAATATTTTATTTTTATAAATCACTATATAATTTCATATAACTTAACATAAGTAAATATTGCTACAGTACTCTAAAATATAGCAGCTAAAAATGAGACTTGAAAACATTGCTAGAAACCACATAAAAATTTCAAAAAATGTTTATACACACATACACACACAAACACCCACACACGCACACCAACACACACGCAAATCCTCTGGGTTCCTTTTAAACTGCTTTTCTACCAAGTGTGAAGTGTAAAGATTTGGAGCTTGGTAAGGTTACAGAGTAATTCTGATAAACAGTTAAACTTTCACATTTAAAAACAATAGGAATAGTGAAGAAAAATATTTTATTCATTTCTGGAGAACATTTTTCTTTAAAAAAGTTGTAAGAGTTGTAAAATGAAGCTATAATTATGTAAATAATCACAGAAAAATTCAGCTTTAAATATAACACCCTCACATGACTGCAATATGGGAATGGACTCTTTACAAAACCTATGTGAATTTTCTTCAAGACCTTCATTTCATGCATCTTCCAGAACTGTAGTTGCCTATGCCTTGGATCTTTAATGTCAATTTTCCAGCAGGTCAACTTTTCTAACATTATGTATGAAATGTAACATTCACTTCATTTTTTTCATTCTCCAACAAGCTATTGCATTAGTGACGCTATTTTTGCTATGTTTAAAGATGCAAAATATAACAAAACGTTATTATACGTTCCCAGTTACTTTACAAATACAGATGTGCAAAAAGAAAAAAAAATATCTATTATACTATCAGTTCTGCTTCTAACCACAAACAAAAAGCAGAAGTGGCATTTTATTGTTTCTGAAATTCAAATGACAGTCATTTAGGAAAACTGGAGACTTGTCCTAAGGAAAGTAGGTCAGATGTTTGAAAGAATATTATTGGCAATCTGAGGATTTGACATCGCTTTTATGTTTCTTTCACTGAAGACAACTTAATAGCAAGAAATGTTATATTCTATTCTTTAATTATCTTATAAGCTTTGTACATGCATTTAGAAAACATTGTGTCAGCACTGTTAAATATATTTAATCAAAGATGATTTCCTAATTTAAAAAATCTTTTGGTTTATATTTTTCTTGTATTTTAATTTCTCTATGGATTTTTAAAATGTTTTAGAATGCTTTCTTTTTGTGAACTATGCCTTTTTCTCTTATATGAAGTATTCAGGTCTTTGGGCATGACTTTTTTTTTTAATCTAAACTTTATATTGAATAAGGTTTCCAGTAATTACTGTACTTGATACAATTTTGCCTATTTCAAATCAACTACTAAGAAATAAATTAAAAAGCATATAAATGATTTATTTTTATCAACAGAATACCTTCTTTTTGGGAAAAGCATAATATAACTGTTTTAAATTGAGATGAATAATCAAGATAGGTAAATAGATATTATGTGATCTATTTGTAAAATACATGTGGAACTATCATAATATTCTGTATTCTCAATTTTAAGGAATTCTGTCAAGACACAATTTCCAATTACATTGAAGGGAAACACTACTTAAATTAAGATGAGCAAATTTTACAAAGAATGGGATTTAGATGTGTTGGTAGAGAAAAATAGGATTTACTTTAGGTAGCTCAGTGAGTGCCTAGTTTACAAGCAATATTCAATCTAATTTACTAAATTAAATCAATAATAAGTAAAATTGTCACCATCTCTTGAAAGAGATCTTTCTTTTATTTATGAAACCAGTGTTATTTCTACTGCAAATTCACATATGGTTCTCTTTATTTTTTTCTGAAAGAGAACATCAGGATTGTTTGCTCATTTTAATTAGGAACACACACACACACACACACACACACACACACACACACACACACAAACACCAATACTAAAAAGATGATAGCTCACAACACTACATGACACAATATTGCCATAGTTCTAATGAATGAACACTAGGATCTTATTGCAAATAAAGAGCAAACTCTCAAACCAAGGTTAATTGTGTTTGACTTGTTCATTGAAGTTAAACTAATGGAGAAGGTTGTAGCAGCACAAACATTTCAGCTTTGCCTTTATCTTTAGTTTCCTCTTTCTGTAATACGAGGTTTTATAAAGTAAATACATTTTCTACAATGAATATGAATTACTTTAAAAAAATTTTAAGGTAGGCTAAATGGATGAATATATTTAAAATTAAACATTACCAAACAAGTTGGTAGTTTTGCAAGTATAATGATTTCAGTTCCTCTAAGAAATAATTAGGGGAAATAAATCTGTGAGATCTTAGATCGGTAACTATTTTTTTCTATGAACTTTTATTAATTTAACATATTAAAATAATTAAACTTAAAAACTACTATCCTGAAAATGCTTGTTACTGGCTTGAATACAAATTGATCCTACTTTTTTTTCCTATTTTTTTTCTCAAACTTAAGGTTTGTGGTTTGCATTGCACTGATGCATGCTTAGTTGGTTAAACTTTTTTTACTTACATATTTCCCTAGTATACCACCAAGTCAACCATTCATCTTCCATTTATACATCTATTTGATTGTTCAAGCCACTAATATTTATTGAGTGTTTAATGTGAGCCATACTACATACTGTTGTAAATTAGTTACTTGAGCTAAGACGTCTTATCCTAATGTCTTCCAAAAATATCTCATTTACATTTATTAAAAATATAAATGATCATTATTTCAATAAAGCCACAAATGATGATTATATTATGATGACTTTACTTGTGAATAGAAAATCAGGGCACATCTTCCAAACAGTATGTGAGGAATTTGGTCAACCAGAATCTTTGGACATGCTTCACCATAGCTGTAAGAATTAATAAAACACTCTACCCAACTTTTCTCTCTTACTAGACTCTGCTCTACTTGTTTGTTTGCTTTCTAAAGTTCTATTTTATTTCATTGATAACTTTCCTTTCATTCCCATTGCTACTTGTGTAGATCCAGGCTTTTAATTCCTTAAACTTTAATAATCTTATAATTGGAGCTAAATGCATGCATTGTGGAACTAGAAACCTTGGGTTTTAATTCTACAGTAGTCTCTTATCTGTGTCTTTTTAAATGTCAATGATAATGGCATCAACATTGTATGATTGTTAAAATAATTAACTATGTTAATACATAATATATAAATAATAAATATAACAATATATAAAAATTATTTAAACCATTGCATGAAGTAGATAGAGTAATACTCAAAATGAATTAGCTGTTATGACAATGGTATTTTAATAGATTTCCCTAGCTTTAGCCTTTTGTTCATTTTTCATTTTGAATCAACACATACTTTTTCAACTTATATTACTAAAGCATTTTCTTTTTCAAATCACGCAATTTTTCTCTCAATTTTTTCTTGGAATTTTCACATTGGCCAATCAAATGACAAAAATTCTAGTCTGAGTTTCTTAGGATACACCATATTTATCCTTCTAACTTTTCTGAAATCTAGTACACATGGCAGAGGCACAAAAATAAGTATTTGCTTATTTAAATTAATGCAGTTGGCCAGACCTTTTTTTTTTTTTTTACAGTATCTCACACTTGTAATTCCAGCATTTTGGGAGGTCAAGACAAGAGGATCACTTGGGATCAGTAGTTTAAGACCAACCTGGACAACATAGTGAGACCCTGTTTCTATAAAAAATAAAAATAATTAGCCAGGCATAGTGATGTGTGCCTGTAGTTCTAGGAGGCTGAGGCAGGAAAATCACTTGATCCCAGGAGTTTCAGAATACAGTGAGCTACAATCGTGCCATGGCACTCCAGCTAGATGATGCCATAGCACTCCACTATATATACTATATACACTATATATACTAGTATATATACTATACCATATATTGATATTGATGTGGTTACTTTAACCATATCAATAGAAACTACCATATTAAATTAAAGAAATTTTTTTGAATTAAGAAACAACATGACTCTGCTTGCTAGATTTTTAAAAGTACTATATACTTAATGAAAGATAATTAGTCTATGGACTTAAATCAAGCACAGGCTTTTAGCATAGTTCTTACTTTTATAGTCTAGGAATATATTTTTATTTAATTAGTTTATTCTCATTATTTTATACCTGAATATCAAAAAAATTAAAACCAGACTGAGCAACATAAAAATACTTCACCTTTAAAGGAAAATGATAATTAAAAAGATACTCTTCCATGCTTGTAAAACATATTGACTTAAATTAATCACATGGCATATTTTACTATCATTCAATAATACCATAATTTCATAATATTAGATCAGCAGTTTCCAGCCTTCTTGGCATCTGGGACCAGTTTCGTGGAAGACAATTTTCCACAGATGGGGAAGTGGGAGAAGTTTCAGAATTGTTCAAGAGCATTACATTTATTATGTGTTTTATTTCTATCATTATTACATTGCAGTATATAATGAAATAATTATACAACTCACCATAATGCAGAAATCCCTGAGCTTGTTTTCCTGCAACTAAACAGTCCCATCTGGGGGTGATGGAAGATAGTGACACATGAAGTGTGTTGCTTATGTCCAGTCACTCCATAATCTCATTTGGTTGCTGTCACTGCAGAATAATCTGTTTCACAAAGAAAAGATGTTGGAAATGGAAGCAGGTCTTTTAGCACTGATCCAACAGGAGATGGAGCTCAGGTGGTCATGCCAGAAATGAGAAGCTGCTGTAAATACAGATGAAGCTACCCTCACTTGATCACCACTCATATCCTTTTGTGCAGCTTGTTCCTAATAAACCATGTATTGGTATCAATCTGTGACCCAAGGACTGGGAACCCCTGTATTGATAATTTTACCTGAAAAATAAGTATTTTAATATAGCAGCTAATTCTAAAATTAAATCCATAGGCTATGCAAATTCAAATGTGTTGTTTATGATTTTTTAAAATATTTTAACCTCTAAAATATATGCAGCAAGATATTAAAAGATTTGTGTCAAATATATGGTGCAAAGCAATTTTATTTCTAGAGATATGAATCACAATTATTCATAATTTTTTAAAGATTATGAGGTGACTTATTACAAATTGCTAAGAAAACAAAAAATTCTAACATCCTGCCTAGCAAAACTGAAAATTCACAAGTAGTCTCATAATTATTTTAAAAATTTATTATAAGCCGGGCTTGGTGGCTCAGCCTGTAATCCCGTGCCTTTGGGAGGCTGAGGTGAGTGGATTGTCTGAGCCCGCGGGTTCGAGACCCGCCTGGGCAGGTGAGACCTTATCTCTACAATAAAATCAAAAAATCAGCGGGGCGTGGTAGCGCGTGCCTATAATTCCAGCTACTTGGAAGGCTGAGGCGGAAGGATCGCCGGAGCCCAGCAGGTGGAGGCTACGGTGGCCGGGAGCGGCCACAGCACTCCAGTCTGGGTGACTGAGTGAGATTCCAACTCAAAAAACAAAAACAAAACAAAACAAAAAAATTTTTTATAAAGTTATAGCTGCACATTGAGGATTACTTTTAAAATTATTCTAAGATTGTAACAGCAAGATAGATCAATATTTTCTTAAGTATAATATGCAGAAATGTAAATAAATGAGTGTTAATTAAATAAATGCCAATAAGTGAATTCCATTGTATATAGCAATTACTAAATATTGACAATAAACATATTTTAAATATATACGTGGATTGTAGTTAACAACCTAGTAAATTTAGTATAAACAGAAGGAAAATCATTATGTAATTTTGTTGGCAATTTCCAGGTGCCAGATATAATCCTGTTCTTTTAAGATGCATGAATATTTACTAGAAAGTCTCTAATACCTCAAAAGAGGAGATATTACGCACTAATCTGTATGTGTATACTCATCTGTCTAAGGGAAGTTAGCACATTCGAGAAGGGCCCTCACAGCAGAGGTTTTGTCCCCCATGACTAGACTTCTCTCTAGAAAGCAGCTACTTCGATCACAAGTCAGCATCTAACTCAAAAGCAGACCATTTATAAGCTGATCAAGAACTTTGGATGCGGCTGAAAGAGAGTAGATAGCAGTCAACCTGTCTCTGATGAACTTCATTAAAAACAACAACAAAACTGAAGAGGAGAAGCAGTTAAAACATCTGCAGACCTAGGGTACAGAAAAAGCTAAGGATAGTTTATTACATTGAATATAACAGTCAGCACAGCAATATGGAGCTTACAATTTCAACATGGAAAGCATAATCATTAAACAAATGCTAAGTGCAAATATTGTGACAAGTAGGGGTCAGTGAGATGAAGAGAAATTACAGATTTTATGAGTTAGTAAAATAGTAAAGCCAAAATTAGACTGGGACTTCAATAAATGCCTCAAGTGAAAATAACTTGTCCCTAGACTCTGCTAGTAGGCAGTGCCTATGCAACTGAAGGCACTGAATTTCTCCTTTAGTTCATCTGTTCTGAAAGCACAGAAAGGAATTTCAGTTCCTTTGCTGCTCACACTTACCCTTCCCATTGCCTCACTATATTTTTCTCACCCAACAAAATGTGCAATTTTTACCAGTCATTCCAAGTCTTAAAGTTAAATAAATATGAGGCACACAATAGAACTAAAATGCAACTAGGCACATAACTGCTTATCAAATTGCTTTGTTTTAGGGAGTCAAGGTTTCTTCAACTCTTTCTGAACACAGGTTTTACTTAAGCTCCTGGGTTTGCATAGTGTGAATTAATATGAGCATCCAAAAAGCAATGTTCATTAAAGCTAAGGAATAAGGCTGAAGTATTTTTCTGATGACATAAAGTTTTCAAAAATTTCAACTTCAAACTACCTCAGTGATACAATTTTGGGTGTTTGAATTGTTTTCCTTAGGGGAGTAGACCTTTATGAAAAACATTAGGATTGAGAGAGTTGGATTTGTACAGTGTGCTCAAAAACACTCCTAAAACCACATTTAAACATAATGTAATACATGTTTCATAAACTACTTTTTACAGATACATTTAGTTTTTGTTACACCCTTTGGGGAGTTAACTGAGAATGTGTTCCTGTAACACTCTCAAAAGTTTGGATGCATTCTTTAGAAATTAATATCCTATTGGCATATGTGTTATATTACCTCATATGCTTCTTTGCCTAAAACCTGATGACATTTTAGGGGAAAAAAGACTAGGAAAGAGTAGCCTATCAGCTCTGTTTTATCAAGCTGCTTAGCGTTATAAATCTAGGCAAGCAGAACTCTCAAATCATGTCTTAATAGTGAATTTCAAGCCAAAGAAACAAAATGCTTTCAAGATTCAAATAAAGTTTGGAGTTGTGAGGGAAAATTCATTTTTTAAAAAATCAATGTTTTTGCCATATTTCAAACTTTAAATAAAAGTTAGAAATATAAAGATATAAAGCTAAGGGTTTCCTGGGGTCTTTCTGTCAGTGAAATCTATACATTCCAACCTGGTTTTTTTTTTTTTTTTTTTTTTTTTTCCTGACAGCAAATATTTTCGGACTACACATTGCAGAGCTGGAGTAAAAGATAACCAACTCTTTATATCTGCAAATTCCTAAAACATGGATCAAATCCAATCCTTTTTTGTGAGACTTTTGCTATCACGTAAGGATTTTAATTTGTTTATATTCTTCTCGAAGCAAAGTCACTTTTGTGGATTATTTTTTCTTTCCTCTTAAAATATGTACAGTTGGGACATCTTGCAAAATTATGTGTCTATATTGATAGATAATATTTCCCTTTAAATTTGGCATATGTTGATATCTTGTTCTTTTGGCATTAAATAAAAATAAAAACAGATTTCAACCTCAAGTTTAGTGTTGTTGGCTAAAAAATTAGAAAACAACTGAATTTAATTAAGCACAATGGCAATGATTGGAAGACATTTTAGACACAGAGTGTGAGTAAATCCAACAATTTTGTAATTCTCAGCTCATATGAACCTTGGCTATTATAATTCCCATGTAATAGCTATAAACTCAGGGACATAAATGACTCAAGTTACTTTCTTCAAACACACAATCGGTAGAACCAAATGAAACTGCAATGTAGCAGTTGGGATTTTAGCAATCTCTGACAGTTGCTTGATTGATAGCAAAGTAGAGAACATAATAGAGGTCATTACTCTCACAGGAGGCATTAAAGAGATAATAGAGATTAGGGGAAAAGCAATGGTGTTTCTCCACTTTACTATTTACAAAATATTTTGCAAGTAATGTCCCAACTTGAATACCAGTGTAAAAGTGGATACTATTTACTACTAAATAGGGTAGCTGTTAGATGTCTTCAAAGAGAAACACCAAGTTCCTTCCCAGATTCTGCACTTTACCAGGTCTTGGTTATGGGATCTATTAATAATGCCTACATCAGAGTGGAGAGAGGCGTTCCCAAGTGATAGCATTGTGATTTTTAACATATCATAATTCCAACTCAGGGAGGAAGGCGGGCTATTAGTTAGGATCTCCAAATCTTTATGTCCATAAGCAAGTGTATGTAGTTTTTGTGGTTTTTTTTTTTTTTTTGGTTTTTTTTATGAGTTGGAGTCTCACTCTGTCGCCCAGACTGGAGTGCAGTGGCCGCTCCCGGCCACCGCAGCCTCGCCTGCTGGGCTCCGGCGATTCTTCCGCCTCAGAAGTAGCCAGAATTACAGGCATGCGCTACCATGTCCGGCTGATTCTTTTCTTTGTATTGTAGAGATGAGGTCTCGCTGCCCAGGCGGGTCTCGAACCCGCAGCCTCAGGCAATTCACTCACCTCAGCCTCCCAAAG
>NW_007245987.1:92359-99881 GCF_000164805.1 Carlito syrichta
CCTGCTGGGCGCCGGCGATCCTTCCGCCTCAGCCTTCCGAGTAGCCGGAACTACAGGCACGCACTAACCACGCCCGGCTAATTTTTTGATTTATTGTAGAGATGAGGTCTCGCTGCCCCAGGCGGGTCTCGAACCAGTGGGCTCAGGCAATCCACTCACCTCAGCCTCCCAAAGGCGCGGGATTACAGGCTGAGCTACCGAGCCTGGCAGTTTTCTTCTTTTCTAAAATTGTAAGAAAAATAAAGACAGAGAGACATAGAAGAAGTCAGTGATGGCTTTCGATGGTGGTTAGCCATTAAGAGCTTCTTGATGTAGAATGAAGGACAGGTTATATTGTCAATCGAGCCCTACAACCTCTCTTAAGACCTCTGCCCATGTCAGTGGTATGTTGTAACTGTCTCATATAGTTTTATGACAGTTGATTGTTAAAACCTTGCAAATTAGTTGGTAGCTTTAAATTGACCATTGTAGGAGTATTTACAACATGAAAATTGGCTGTAAATGCTGTAAATCAGATTGTTTTATTCTCAGAGATTTATTTTATCAACAGACTACTGTCTGTGCCTACATAGGTGTCTGGGCATCTCCATATGTAATCCAGTGCTAAGCTACTACAATCTACTTTTGGGGATTTAGGGTGAAATTTTCCAACAATGGTTAGTGAGAATTTCCATTTTGGTTGTCAGTCATTGTTTAAGAACTCCACATAATCAATCAGCAGTGACACTGGGTGAAAGGATCCTATTTCAAGCAGATCATAGGTACTGTTGTCCCATTTCCTGTTTTGGACTGTGACTGTATCATTTCAAAACATAAAGGCATGTGAATATCTGTCCAATACCAGTACCAGGCACATGTACTTGTCCAAAACCCAAACAATTTACCTCTGTTTGAATTTATCTTTTCTTGTTTCTTTTTGTTTTAGATGAGTAGTCTTTACTATCTATTTTAAATTTATCTTATCTAGATGTAGTTATTGCAAGGCAAAGACATGCATTTTATAAAGGGTTGGAGCAGAAATAATAATCTAAGTTATACAGCTTGATTTTTTCAACGAAGGAGAAAATTCTACTATGTGTCACTTCAGATGTTAACTTTTGGTGGTGAACTACTGCCACCAAAAAACAATAAATAATTTTTTCCACACCAAGATAATGTTTCATGATTGAGTTAATTCATAAATTTGATAGTTAAATGCAGTGCAATGTGAAGCTGAGAGCATTTTTTAAAAAGACATTTTAATTTCTTCAGCTTGACTTTCCTGTTTTCATAGACTACAATTCTTTCTATTGAGAACAAAGGTAATGTAGATCATACTTTCTCCTGCTCAGTTAGGAGCTCTCGGGGCTGAGAAAAATATGGTTTAATCATTAGAAAAATATTCGCAAGCAATGGATTTTCAAACCAATATCCTTCCCAGAAGTTTAGAGTTATTTAGTGATCACTATGGAAGACCTGCAGTGAGGGGAAATTTTTTTGAACAAATTAAATAAATGTGTCTAGGAAAAGATGAGAAAAATAAAGAAAAAAAGTTGTATGTTTTACAACTGTAGAATCAAACCAAACTCCCAGTGTTTTAGAAAATATAAGTAAAACTGCCCCAGTTTTTAAGGAATTTATATATATATATATAAAATAGTCCACTGAAGTCATGGTGCTTTGTGCAGTAGTCAGGATAATCAGGGTTCCAAGAAGAATTAATTAACAGATCAAGATAGGTAATTTATTGCTGGATGTAAGAAGACCTCCTCCATCATTCTTAATGAGTAGGTTTGTTCCTGACACTAACTCCACTCGTTTCCACAGTTTTAGAAATCTTTTCCAAACACAGCAAACACTGTCAGAAAAAGAGAGTATTTCCTTGTCACTTGTTATGAGAATATGGATATCATTTCCAGCCATCTTCTATAACAATCTTTTATGTTGGTCTAACAGGGGCTACTGCCTACTACTAAACAATTCATTAATGAGGCAAATATGGCCTCTATGTGTGGTTTAACCTTAGTAAGATTTTTTTTTTTTTTTTGAGTTGGAGTCTCACTTCGTCCCCCAGGCTGAAGTGCAGTGGCATGCACGCTCAGGACCACCGCAGCGGCGACCTGCTGGGCCCCAGCGGTCCTTCCACTTCAGCCTTCCTAGTAGCCAGAACTACAGGCATGCAATACCACACCTGGCTCTTTTTTGATTTATTGTGGAGATGAGATCTCGCCAAGTTGCCAGGGCTGGTCTCAAACCGGCGAGCTCAGGCAATCCACTCGCCTTGACCTCTCAAAGTGCTGGGATTACAGGCAGAGCCACCCAGCCCGGCCTTAAGATTTACCACTAAGTCACATGGGAGGGCAGTAGACAAAATCAGAACAACAGCATTTATATAAATATAATTTTGGTGATATATTTTACTTAATTTGTCATTTGTCATTAAATTAAATTATAGATTTCAGAGTTTGAACTTAGTGAGTTTTTTAAAAAATATATTTTATGCCATTAGCAAATAGATAATTCAGAAGTGTTATTCAGGCTTATAGATGCTACTGTGGGTGTTATGATTTAATCATTTCCCAGATTAGTCAGGAAAGATCAAGATATACTACAATCCCAAAATCTTGGTGGCAGCACACAACACTATTTACTTCTTATGTCTGTAAAGTCCACCAAGTGTTTAGTTGACTCTATCTACCAGGCAGTGACTCAATACACCAGGCTGCTCCATCCTTTGACATTGTATCCTTAACATGGGCCTCCACATTCAGCTTTGAAGAAGGTGGTAGATAGGAGAATGGCACGTGGAATTACTGCTGCTGCAGCTCAGGAGTGACACACATCACTTTCTTTCACTTTTTCTTGAGAAGAACTACTCATACTCAACCTACTAGGAGATGTAATTTCCCACATTCCCATGACAGAAAAAAATAATCAGACATTGTTGAGCACTACTATTGTTTATCACTCTACTCAAAACATGTTTATTTTCTCCCTGTATTCATATCTGGTCCTTGTATTCTCTCTATATATTTTTTCTATTTCTCTTAGTCTGTTCAGGCTCATGTAACAAAATACCATAGACCAAGTGACTTATAAACAACACAAATTTATTTCTCACAGTTCTGCAGGCTAGAAGTCCAAGATAAGGTGCCAGAAAATTTGATGTCTGGTGAGGAACCACTTTCTCAAACATAGTCCTTTTTTCACTCTAATCTTATATGGGTCTCACCTGTTCATTTTCTTTAAGGTTTTGGCATTTACCTATAGACTAGATTGGATTTTGAATTTGTCTAGTTTCAGTAAAAATTAAAACTGCTCTCTTCTCAAACTCTGCAAATGAAACTAGACAATTTGATATAAACCTAAAAATTTACCACAAAAAATCATGTGTGGGCAACCTTCATGATTGCTACTATATGGGCACCTCAGAGAATTCACAAGAGCACCCAATGGCATAACCAGAAACACACGAACTGCAAACTAGGTAAGTCCATCAAATTAAAACTGCTATTCTCATTCTACCTGTCAAAGATACTTCAAATTCAAATAGAAATCCCTACTAGCTGTCCTCCACACTCCAGACTTAGTTCATAATTTGCTCCAATTACTAACCTTTATTTCCCTAGAATAATGCCCTACATTCTCTTTAAGCAATGCAATCTGATAAGAGTGATTTAGCTTCCATATTACCCTAAAGCAGAATAGTTCTTAATACCTTAATTGCTCATAAAGAGGAGACTATACTCTTACAGGAGAAAACTATTGTTTCTGTATCAATATATCAGAAATGATTACTACCAATTTTAAGGGCTAAAAGTCACATGCAAATCTTTCATCAGATAGGAAAGACTTCTTCCATAGATTTATTTAATTGGTTAAATCTTGGCTTCTGTAATCTCTGCTGTAGGGAATTTTAGTCCTTGGCTATTATTCTTCTTTTGTCTATCATATTAATCTCCTTAGTGAGTTGCATCTTCTCAAGAATTTCCTGTGCCTTTCATCAGTCATGCAAACATCAAATGATATTTATCAGTATTAGACAAACTCAAATAACTCACTGCCCTGACCACTCAATGTCTATGATAAATACAGTGACTACTTGACTATCCCTTCAGAGACAATATCAACTGTGGCATCCCAAGGTAATGCTATGCTATTTGATAACACTCTGAGCTTTCTCAAAGGAATACCAATATGGGGGTAGTGTTTAAATAAAATGGAGACTCAACTTGAGAAAACCCTTGGGCAGACAAAGCCAATTAGGCTACATAACTGAAATTTAACTTAGGAAATTTCCTATAAATGCCTCTGATAGTCATAAATGAAACTTAAGTTGCCTTCCAAAAATAGTATAAGATGATCACTTTCAACTAGTCCTCTGTCATCTGGAAACAGCTGCTGGAGTCCAGCTCCAGGAGAGAGTCAGGGCTTGAGATGGGAGAATCAGGAAGTGGTAAAAAAGAAAAGACAAAAATGAGAGGAATCCTCTTCCTGGGGAGAGCTCAAGACTCTGCCAATTTTTATTTATTTTTCACAAGCTTATATAGGTTTTCCCCTCGGCCCTGTACCCACAAATGTATCTTACGTTGCTAACCAAATGCCCACGTACATCCTTTTTGCACTCACAATAAGGTTGACCTTTAACAATTTCAACCACAGATAGTGTTTTTCTTAAGTCAAACATTTATGAACATCCTGGTTTTCTTGCTAACTTTCTTATAACTATTTACTATTATAGGCCTATATATCCTTACCTTATAAAGCTAAACCTTAACCCTAAGTCTTATTTAAACTTACTTACTACTATATATTTACTTCTATTAATCTTATTTCTATTCTTATGTCTCTATATTTTCTTAACTATCACTTATACTATTATATATCTCTTATCTTACTATCTTATTATTAATTTTCTAAATTCTATCTTCATTAAACTGCTTATTTAATCCTAAAATATCTTAACCTATTTTTTATCTCAAACGGTTGTTTTCCACCAGCTCTCAGCTGGGGTCCGTTGTTAATGAGAAAGTGGCCAACTCGTTCTTCTCGGTCTCCTGCTGTTTACTGAAAAACATCCTTACACACCCTAAGGGGCACCCCTTTTGCTGCAATCTCACCTCCATTATGCCTATGTATAATTTTTGCTGTCAAATGCCATCATCCATTTGTGCATCTATTATCTCAATTAAAGAGGGAACATTCTCAAGCCTATGCACGCAATCTTTCAAAGTTAGGGAAGGTCCGTCAACAGGATCCATGGGGCTTTGCCTCCGTCATGGCCTCATTTTACTGGGGCCTTGCTCCCAGCCGGCGTTTTTCCTGTTTTCAGGTCCCTTTTACCTTACTTTTACTTGCGATTGCGGCTCCCGATAAACATCCATGATAATAGCACATAATTATAGAGATTAAACAACTTCATTTTTGGTTTTTAATCCAGTCTGTAACAACACAGATCTGAACTTCCTTATATCACTTTTATTCTTAGTTCTGGTTCATTAACTGTTCTTTTGTATGTACCATAAATTTTGAAATTTTTAATTTGAGCTGATTTTTCTTCTGACACTATAATATTAGTAATTTTATTTAAAACACAAGAACATTTTGAAATCTAACTTGTAAGTTATGTTATTCTTAAAACTTACCTTTTAATATTGAACTTATCATTTCCCATACCAGTGATACAATTTTATTTTCAATTTATTTTTGTGAGCTTGTATTTCAGTCTTTAGTTTAAAAAGTTACATGGGAAAGTACTTCGGTATGACTCATTTGAAAAATTTTGGTTTCCTCATTTTAAGATCTACTGAAAAAAATTGATAGCTTCCTGAAACTTCTGGATGAAGAATGTATTCAGCTGCTGAAATTCCCTTGGCGTTTTCAGCTTCTTGTTCTCTGTGCTGTTTAATGCATGGAAGCCAGTGCTGTTTCTAAGCCAGACTATTTCTAAGTCAAAGCTTGGCACTTTTTTTAATGGACTATGAGGTAGTATCTCGCATCACTATTATAGACTCTTAAATTCAGCATTTACCAGAGCTTGATTTTTATATATTCTTCTCTCCAGTTATATTACTTTTCATGGAGTTATAGTTATTTAAATTTTAAACAGAAAAAAAGGTATGTGTGTGGGGGGAGGGGATTATAGTACTTAAGGAGCATTACTAAAAGTGCCCAAAATAGAAGGGAAATTTGAGACTATCTAGTTTTTGTGCAGTATGTGCCAAGGGTTACCTGGATGTAAATTATATAATATTAAAGTTTCAATCTTCCTTTGAGATTTCTGTCTCAAGTACAAAAGACATAAGTCCCTAAAAATATTTATTGGTATAAAAAACTGTTGGTTTAATTATACTACTAACATTTCCATAGTATAATATAGCCTTTGCAAAAAAAAAAAATGCAGTTGTTATTGTGAAACTCTGCATACATAAATCAAGAAAACATTAAACCCAAGCCAATGAAATCTCACAAAGAGAGACAGAGAGAGAGAGAGAGAGAATTGGAAAGACCTGTGGGTAAAAGTTACAGGAGACTGGAGGCACATCAAATAATAAGCACAGAATAAAAGAATTAAGACAGAATCAGAGAATATATCATGGTGAAAGGAGATTGTCAAACATATAGAAACCTGGTAAAGGCCTCTTGACAATTTCTTAGCTAGGAAATACAATTCCCTTTCTGACAAAGAATACGGTCGACTTGGGAGAGATTACATACTCAATAGCCAAAGATACTGGCTGGTCATTTCCTCTGCTCATTGTCTTTTACTTTTGTGTTTTTTGTACATTCTTCATGAAGACTGAAGCCCTGTGTGCAATCCACCCTCTATGAGTTTAGTAAACAGTAAAAGCTACAGGATTTAACATTTCTGTTATAGTCATCATTGTAAATAAATCTTTAGTTTCATGATGCCTTATAGGTCTCTGATTATTTTTTGAAAATACAGTGGTGACTCAATGAACATATCTTAAACTAATTTACTAAAAATCTCTTGTAGTCCTGAGAGGACTGGGTGGGTACACCAGCATGTGGGAACAGTGCGGGTAAAGTGACAATGCCACCCAGAAAAGAAAACAAGCTCAGTGCCAGATTTGGGGTAAACAATATAAGATGGAAAGATGCAGGAATAAAAGAAAACAAATGTAAACAGAGAGTGGCCAATATAGAATTCACAAATTAAAAAGTTAAGAAAAGGGAAATGTGCCACACCCACAGTGCCCTTTCAAAATTTCCAAACCCAGAATTCTTCCAAAGGAAATGGCAAAAGATAATATCACCTTTATAAAACCCACTAGTTATAGGTGATTTGGCCAGGAATAAGCTGAACATTTCATTTTAAAAAATGACAACTCTGGGTTGACCAGAATACTATGAGGTACTTTGGTACAAAAGCTTGTTCTAACAAAGATTTTATTTTATTTTATTTTATTTTAAGTCTCACTCTGTCACCCAGAATGGAGTGCAGTGGCCGCTCCTGGCCACTGCAGCCTTGACCTGCTGAGCTCTGGCAATCCTTCCACCTCAGCCTTTCAAGTAGCTGGAA
>NW_007245987.1:99983-121018 GCF_000164805.1 Carlito syrichta
CCCGCGGGCTCAGGCAATCCATTCACCTCAGCCTCCCAAAACGTGGGATTACAGGCTGAGTCACCGAGCCCGGCTACAAAGATTTATTATAGTAAGCTTTTGTTAGATGAGAATGAATTTGTGTGTGTGTGTGTGTGTGTGTGTGTGTGTGTGTGTGTGTGTCTAATACAAATAACAGGTAAGCAGAAAAAAATGGCTAAATAGGAGTCAGGAGGTTCATAAAAATATACAGAATATAATGAGACAGTTAATCCCTTCAGAAATGTTGGATGCCAGTAGTAAAGAACATGGCTACCATATCTGGTGAGTGGAGAAGGTCATATGACCAGCACCTCTTGCTGAGATGTAAAAGTTCCTGGTCAAAGTCTAGGTCTTAGGTCAGGCTCTATGGAAAATAACTCTGAGACTAAGATTTGCTTTCAGGTAGTTTCCTGGGGAGTACTTTTGAGAGCAGCTTGTTTGGAGGATCAAGACAGAGGGAAGACTTTAAATTTGATATAGTCACAACAATCTCAAAAAGATTTCTGGACCTGAGTAAATCCTTCACAAGCCAGTCTTTGACACCCCTTAATCACTAGTTGGATTCTCAGTTCCAACTAAGATGGAATAACCACATACATCCAATTGTCTCCCTCTTATTACTTAAAAACATTGAATATAACACAACAAGCATAAGAGGGGTCTGAAATGTTAACAATGAAGGTGAACTGCCTAAGGAACTTGAAACTTGAGGCACAACAAGTGAATTTCCAGGACTTTCTTATTGCCCCTGTTATTGCCTCTGAGACTGCTGAAGCCTCTAACCTGGAACTACCAGCTCACCCTGCTCTCCCCCCCAAAAAAACCTGAAAGAAATGTTTATTCCCCTTAGCCAAAGGACTAGAGAAAAAAGTAGCTAGACAACAGAAAACCATGCAGGCAATTGCTACTCTACTCCAGTCAAACACAAATTTAAAACAAATATCAACATGCCCTCTCCATCCCACAGCTTCAATGGAGCTGAGTGGGGAGTTGACCTTCCATGCCAGTCACATTGCAGAAGCAAGGAGCAGGACTCCAATTTTTCAATCCAGTGGTGTTAGCAGGACTGAGCAGAAAATTAATCTTCCATTCTGCATCTTGCAGTAGCTGGCAGAGCTACCATTTCTGAGCTGAATATTGGCAACAGGGCAGAGCAGACAGCTTATCTATCAAATTTATTCTGGTGGAAGCAACGACAACAATCTAATTTATCTACTAGGGTAGTATAGCAAGGACCAATCAGGTCACTGATTTCAACCTCCAGTTTGTAGAAGCATGTAGTACTCCAATTCTTCCACCATGGTAGTGTAGTGTCAGTGAAGTCCAATGATGAACAGCATCTTCTTCCAGTCAGTAGCAATAAAACTTAAAAAAGCAATTCAGAGGCAAGATATTCACCACCAGACATTATCCTTACTACACTTTCACCCGACTTCCTGTGCTGTCAGAACCCAAAGGGGAGCCTCCTTCCTTCTCTCCCCCTGGTGCCAGTGAGGATCAGAAAGAAGCTGAACTCCAACCCCCACGAAGATAAAAAAGATATTCAGACCTCTGCTTCTCTACCCCCTGACATTATTGGAACTAAGAGAGAAACTGATTTTGTAGTCCACCTGTCTGCAATGAGGCAGCATGTCTCAGCTGTCTACCTTTGCTTGGGTGGTGCCAGCAGGACTGAGAAGAAAGCTAAGCATAAAAACTCACTCTATTCTTTCATTGCACTCAGGAGATTAAATAGGATCTAGAACATCATAAAGTAATATTCTAATGAAAAACAACAAAATCACAACTTGAGTAAGAAAGAGATAAACAGACACCAAAACTGGGATGAATCAAATGTTGAAATTACCTGATAGGAACTTTAATAAAAACTTCAAAAAAACTCTTCAAGAAGCAATTACACATTTTCTTGAAACAAATTTAAAAAATAGAAAATCTTAGCAAAAAAAATAGAAGTTATAAAAAAGAACAAAATGAAAATTATGAAACTGGAAAATACAGCCATAAAACAAATACTTCACCAGATAGGTTTAAGATTAAAGAGGAGATAGAGGAGAGAGAGTAAACAATTCAAGAACATGTCAATATAATTTTCTTGGGCCAGGTGCAGTGGCTCATACTTGTTATCCCAGACTTTGGGAGACTGAAGAGGGAAGATAGCTTGAGTTCAGAAATTTGAGACCAGCCCGGACAACATAAAAAGACATAATTACTACAAAAAATAAAAATAAATAGCTGAGTGTGGAGACATGTGGCTGTAGTCCTAGTCACTTGGGAAGTTAAGGTGAGAGAAGGAAGGTAAATGCTGAGTTGAGCCGTGATTGTGCCACTGCACTCTAGCTTGAGTGACAGAGTGAATTTCCTTACTCAAAAAAAAGAAAAAAAAAAGAAAAAAGAATTTTCTCAATTTGTACAGTAGGTTAAGAGATAAAAATGCAAAGAATGTCAGAAAACTAAGGGACAATAACAAAAGAGCTAACATTTGTGTCATTACATTTCCAGAAGAATGAGGTAAAGGCCAAAAATATATTTTAAAAAATATGACTGAAAGTTCCCCAAATTCATGAAAGGCATAAACCTAAGATCCAAGAAGCTAATCAAATTCAAATAGGTAAGTGCAAAGAAATCCATGCCAAGGCACCTAGATAATTAAACTTCTGTAAACCAAAGGCAAAGAAAAAAATATTGAAAGCAACCAGAGAAAAATAAGCATGACTTATAGGGGAACATCAGTTTGAATGACAACAATTTTCTCATCTGAAATCATGGAGACTGGAAGGAAGTGAAGCAACATTTTTCAAGTGTTCATAGAGTAGAACTGCCAGCCATAGACTCTATATACAGCAAAAATATTGTTCAGGAATAAAGGAATAAAATAAAGGCATTCTCAGAGGAAAGAAAACTAAAGTACTTTGCTAGCACCTGCTGTTAAATGACAACTAAACAGAAAGGAAATGGGAGCAAAAGAAAGTTTGCAACTTCAAAAAAAGATGTTCTTGGTAGGCATTAACACACAAACATTACAATATTCTTTCTTTTTCCCATAATTCCATTTCTATATGACTCTTTCTTGGATTTCCTTATCCTTACTCTTCCAATCTTTCTCTTTTCAGACCTCTAACCAACCACCCAATCTATTCTCTACTTCATATCCTACCCATGAAGCCTCTCATTTTCACACTTAGTCTTTGATTGTAGATTAATTACCCTTAACCTTCCTCTGATGAATCAATCTCCTCAAACAAATTCCATAGTCCTTACATTTACCCCTTTAATTTCATTTCTCAAAAGCCTAGTCTTTTATCCCTGCCAGTACATTCTCTTTCACCAATATCCCATCTTTCTTTATGGTCATGTCATTTTGACCATTGGCTCATTACAGCTTGGAGGGTTTATTCATATTCTACATACTACCTTTGATGAGGTTTAGGGAAACAATTCTAAAATCTCATTTTAGAAACTTCTTTCTCAGATCACTTTTGATCCTAATTATCTTACATTGTCTCCAGGAAACAGACTCTGAGATGGAGATTTGTATGCAAGCATTTTATTGGGGAGTGATTGTAAGAACACCTGTGAAGGATGAGGAGGAAAAATAGGATTGAGCAGGGGGTGAAGGTAAACAGTGATGCATCTGCAACAACTTCGAAGGGTGCTCTGGAAATGGACTGACCCTGCAGAGTTGACACTCACTAAGCCATAGAAGACAAAGCTTTGTATCATGCATTGCTCCAATCAATCATTAGATAAGTTCTGTTTCACCCCTGGAAGGAGGCTGGTATAAAGCACTTAGTTCTCTTTAGCTGAGAGAATTCCCCAAGAGCAACTCAGCTAGAAGTCAGCAGACAACATTGCCAGTGGCTAAAAGTGACTTCTTCCACATACAAGCAGCCAACAGACACATGAAAAAATGCTCAGCCCTCAATAATCATCAAAGAAATACAAATCAAAACTACACTGAGATACTACCTAACTCCAGTCAGGTTGACCATCATTAATAACTCATAAAAACAACAGATGCTGGGAAGGATGCGGAGGAAAGAGAATGCTTCTACACTGTTGGTGGGAGTGCAAAATAGTACAACCTCTGTTGAAAACAGCGTTGTGATTTCTAAAATATCTAAAAATTGGATGGGCACAGTGACTCAAGCCTGTAATTCCAGCACTTTGTGGGGGCTGAGGCAAGAGGATTGCCTGATCCCAGGGGATTGAGACCAGCTTGGACAACTTGGTGAGACTTCATCTCTACAATAAAATAAAAAAATTAGCTGGGCGTGGTAGCACCCACCTATAGTTCTGACTACTTGGAAGGCTGAGGAGGAAAGATTGCCGGAACCCAACAGGTTGATGCTGGTGTGACAATGAGAATGCTAGCCTGGGTGACGGAGTGAGACTCCAACTCAAAAAAATAATAAAATTAAATAAAATATCTAAAAATTGGCCTTCCATATGACCCAGCAATCCCTCTTCTGGGAATATATCCAGAGGAATTCAAATCATTCTACAAAAAATATACATGCACATGCATGCTTATTGCAGCACTGTTGACAGTAGCAAAAACATGGAACCAAAACATGCTACCCATGAAAGGTGGACTGGATGAAAAGAATGTGATACAATACACAATGGAATATTATGCAGTTATAAAGTAGGACAAAATTATGGGTTTTGCAGCAAGTTGGATGGATTTAGTGTCCATTATACTTAGTGATCTATCACAGAAACAAAGAACTGAGTACCACATATTCTGACCCTTAAGTGGACACTGAACATTTATCATAGTACTACATGAAATGGATTGGCAGTAATGGGATACTGCCAAGGAAATAGGGGGTACCTAACAGCAGTAAGGGTACCTGATCCCAAACCAGATGAACCGAGGACTAATGGGAGGCCCAAACTTCACCTGTACGATGACGACTTATGTACCTAACCCTGAATTGTAACCCATAACTTTAAGATTTTTTTTTAAAAGTGAAAAAGGGTCACTGCTTCCATCCTGAATGCAGAGTTTGAGAAATCACCATAGCATCCACTGTAATCCTCCAGCATTATGAACTATTTTTCCATTTCAAATTATGTCTCCACTCCTAAATACTTGATTGTGTAGCTATTTTAATAGAGTTGGTAATAACCTTATTTCTCTGTACATTCTTGAGTTTAATACCTGTTACTTAGACTAAACAAGTGAGTTCTTAATAATGATTACACTCTTTTTTGATGTCATATGAGTAATTATATTCTTCTTAAGAGATAAATGAAAATAGAATAATTTTATGCTGGGAAATAATGTGCTATTGAGAGAAAATAATATTTTTGTATTTATATAATTCTTGCCCCTATGTATACAAAATTTCCCATGAAACTGATGTCAGATTATCCTATCTGTAAGTCATTGACGTCAAGGAGCCAAGAGTCAGAATTATTGGTAACTATATTCTAATTTGGAAAAGGTATGAAAAATAGAACCGTACTCGGATTTGCTTGCTATTGTCATCCAAAACTGTCATGTCACTGAATCAAAAACATTCGTCAAATGCCAATAGAGTCAATTAATGACATATGTCTATATTTGATCTCAGAAAATTGGCAACATACAAAAATTCAGTGAGTCTTGCAATTGTGGATAAAGACAAATTTGGTTCATTTTATAATAAACCTAAAGTATCTTTCTTTGTTAATATTATACTTATAGAAAATGCTACATAGTTATTCAAATATTTATTCAATTTTTATTCAATTATAATATACATCCATATTGTAAATGTTCAGCTGTTTGAATTTCATAAACTAAGCACAGCTCTGTAATCAGGATGTAGACTGAGAAGCAGAGCATGACAAGTCTCACAAAGGCTACCTTCACCCTCTTATGGTTCCCATCAAGCATTGTCTTTCCCCAATGGATAGATAATTGCTATCCTGGATTCTCTCAGCATAAATTAGCTTTCTTGTTTTTGTACTTTATGTATTTCGTACACTATTGCTCTTTAGAATCCAGCTTCTTTGGGTTCAGTGTCATGTTTGTGAGATTCCTTCATGGGAGTCCTGTGTATTTCATTCAACAAATTTAAATTGATCACCTACAATGTGACTGGCAACTAATATCCTCTTTACTAATAACCATTATTGAGTATTCATGTATCCTTCTAAATGAATGATTGAAATCCTATTTTTAAAAAATGGTCCCTTTTAATTCCCTTGAAAGATGTAATTTAGTAAATGAAGTTATATTTTAGCTGACCAAGTTGGCTGGTGCTCATTTAACCTTGGCTACATTTGAGGTTGTAGTCAGCACACAATGGGGAACAATGTATCTGAAGTCTGCCAAGTTGAGAACAGCAGACATAGTTTTTATGGTAAAGAACATAATCTTTCCAGAAAATAGCTATTAGCAAGATTTATTGTTAAAGTCAACAAGGTTTGGAAACTAACTTGGAAACTCTAACACAATGTCTGCTGAGTCTAGAAAACAGTGCTGAGATTCATAAAGAACAGATTTGTACTATGGAGCACAAAATCAAGTCTAAATTCATGCCAAAACCACTAGCCACTTGAAATAGGTAGTCAATCAAAATGGCAGTTATCAAGTAGAAAAATATTTATTTGATGTCATAACACTATAATATTTATTAATTATGGAATATTTATCAATGTTTTATATTGCTTTAAAATATTTGATTTGCAAGTTACTAGAGATACTATATCAGCTTAAATGAAAGGAAAGAGAAAAATAAAGAATAATATAGCTTATTCTCCTACCAATGCCTACTGCCACTGAAAGGGCACTTGTCTGAAAAATACCCTTCATCCTGCATTTAATTATATTTCATCAAGACAGAGACTAGTGGCAGACAAAAGAGACAAGGACATGAACCTCAATAAATATGATCAGATATGAGTATGCAATTAGATGGTGTCATGTCTTCAAAATTTACTTTATAGAAACAATAAGTCTAGGAGTAGTTTACATAAGAGCAGAAGCTCTATGTAGTAAGATTCCAGAGGTAAAAAATAGATGTCAGGGAATGCCGGGAAGTGGTATTTACTGAAAATCAGAATGAAGTTAGAAAGACAGTGTTGAGAATTAGAGAATGGGTAGTAATAGCTTTCTAGAAAGTGTGACCACAATGTTGGAAATCCCTCTGGCAGAGTTCAAAACTTGAGTTAGAGCCAGCAGAGGATACCAGGGTAAGTGCAAGGAGGTTGGTCTAGTAAGGAGAAGAAAAATACTACAGAAATTTATAGACTGTACTAATGACTTTGGTCTTGATCTTGAAAGCAAAGGGAACGCAAACACAGGCATTAAGCAACAGAGTTACATGATCAGTTGGATCATATGATTAAGAAAATTTAATTTTCCTAAATAAATATTTCAGTGATTCATCAAAAATAACTGGGAAAAGTTACCTTAAAACTAAAACATCTATATATCATTAATTGGTGACACATAAAAATAACCTTAATGAAACACACATTCACAAGTATTTTCCAGGTGTTGGAAGTTACTTTTTTCCTAAGAAATAAATTACTTTATCAGATTTAGGAACATCTTACTTTTTCTTGAAGCAATACATAAATAATGGAGGGTATGCAGTTTATCACATAGACTGAAGTTATAGAGTCACATTGAAGAAAAAAAATACACAAATTCCATTCGGCTCAAATTATGACAACACTTCATTTTAGCTCTTTCTTTGGATACAGAAATCTCTCAAACACAAATGTTGGCTTCCCGTGGGTAAAATACGTTACTTGAAATGAATCATAAGAAAATTATTTTCCTCCTGGCATGAAGTGTTGATTAACCTGTGAGAATAGAACAGAAAGTCAAAATCCAAGGTTTTAAATGATAAATAGGACATTACTGATCAAGTAGAACAGGTTCAGTTTTAGATTCTTTCAAAAAGGGAAATATTTTTGAAATATCCCCTAGAATTAGATTTCTGATAAACTTAAGTAAGAAATGAATGTTTTTGGTGGTTGTCAGTGATACGACATTGTTCGTTTCAACAGCAAACCAAAATGGCCTTTGATTGCCTAGCAGGATATGTTTATTAACATCATATCTAGCAGACATTTTATAATTTGAAAAGACAACAAATGAAAGACAAAGGGCAATGGAGAAAAATAGGGATGTAGAGAAGAAAGAAACAAGAAATAAAGGAAGGAAGAAAGGGAAGAAACAAGGGAGGGTAAAATAAAGGAGAAAAGTTAGAAAATAAATGGAAATACAGAAGCAGGAATCATATTTCACTACCCAAGATCTCAGCACTTAAGTTCAAAGAATAACTTGTGTTTTCTGATTTGATTTAAACTAATAAATAAAAAAATAAGGGACACATACTGAAAAATAATAATAACTGGCTATGCTATTGTCCACTGTTATTTGATTATTAAAAATCTTAAGAGAACAATAAACCATTTAAAGCAGAGATATGCTATTATTGTTTCACAATTGCAATGAAGTGGAATCAACCTAAATGCCCATTAACTGATTAACCGATAAGTAGATCACTAAAAATGTTTATGTATATTACATACACCATGGAATACTATTCAGCCACAAAAAAGAATGAAATTTTGTCTTTTGCAGCACCTTGCATGGAATGGAAAGACACATTCTGCATGTTCTCACTTATAAGAGGGAGCTAAACCAAAGGTCTGCAAAGACATATAGAATGGCACAATGATCAGACAAGAGAAGATGGGAAGTGGGGGAGGAATGAAAAAAATCACCTATTATTGTGAACAATGGGCACAGTCAGGAGTGATGGGTACACTTAAGGTCCTTCTTCACCACTATAAAATGCATTCATGTAATCAAAAGCCTTTTGTATCCCTAAAGCTATTTTTTAAAAAAGGATAACCCATTTTGTAATGATCATCTATTAAAAATATGCAAAAGTTCATTGAGAATTTAGATTTATCTTACAATAGATTTTTTGAATTATCTCCATATTGTATATTTTGATAAAACATTGAAAAGCTGTACAGGCCAGAGGCCATTCACTTCAGAAATCTAAATACTAAAAGATCCCTTTTAGACCCATTCTTCATAGATATCATTGAACATATCATATCATAAGTTTGATACAGAAGAAAAATAAACTTCTTTTCTGGTAGACATATAAAGTAATTTCTCATGTAATTGCAGTTTTTTAAAAAAAATAAGCATTTCTCTTTAAGTTTGCTCTTAATAATTTCTCTGATAGCAAGAATATATGTTTTTCAAAAACGTATTACAGGATCTTAGTGACAAACAAGGACATTTCTAAAATAGTTTTTACTAAAATGCTACTTCAGGTATATTTAACACCTTTTATATAAAGTGTTTGGGTCCAGGCCAAGCAAATAAAATAAGAATAGATGCACTGGCAGTTATGTTTCAAAATTGGTTTAACTGGCATTTATATGACAATGCAGTGCTTTATAAAACTGACTCCTGGATTCACTGTCTTTTACAGAATTCTATCAGATTGGTATTATTTCTTGTAAAGATTAATTCAGACAAATTAGGGAGTTGTCAGGATCTAACATGTCCTTCAGAGAGACAGAGTTATGTCATATGATATTATTTTTAATTACAAATAAATGAAAAATAAAATGAGAATGAAAATTGAGACTCTCATTGCCTTACAAAGGTATTAAACATACAAATAAATTTCCAACATTATTAAAGTGCAAAATTTAATTGAACAATTATATTAAATGTATAGCAGTAAATCCCTTTATTTTATAAAAATAACAAAAATATAAAACTATTTACAAAGAAGAAATGTCTTAGCCAGACATGGACTTATAAAGCATATTTCCATTAGTTACATCAGCCAGGAAGCAGTAAACTGCAATGAATTTCTCTAAAATTATTTTCAGCCTGTTGATTCTGATCTCTTGTACAACTGGCCTCTTTTCCCCTTGAATTATCTATACATATATTCCCTTAGCCTTCTTCAGTTTTAAGATTACATCATTGCTCAAAACAATGCCAAAACAAAATTGGCCACATTATTAAATTATTACTGTATGCTAGGTAGATTTAATTTTTATATGTGATCTGATATTATGGATAATATCCTTTTGAAATAAAGAGAGCATTCATTCTACTTTTTATGAGAGTGTTAATGGGGCTACATCACAGGGAAAATATGCTTTTGTGGGTTTTCATATAAATTATACTTCCAATATTACAATTTTCTTAGGAATAAATACATTTATGTTATGATAACAATTCTAATGGAATTGTTAAAATGTGTTTATGAAACTCTTAGTAGAGTTAAGTCATGCAATTAAAGTTGATCTTTCCTCAATTACTTAGCTCAATCATTAACAACCTGAAAGTTAAATAAATTAAAAACAAATTATTGCAGACTCAATCATAAAACAATCAGACGCTCCCCCCCCTAAATCTGTAGGCACATTGGGACTATCAAAGTTACTATTTTTCCTGGGTTTGGGAAATACTGTAGCAGTCAGTATTGAAGAGCTATAAAGTTTAGAAAGTAAACATGTGAAAGAAATGCTAAAATATATGTAAAATATAAACCAAATCAAAATTCTTAGTACGCTTATAAATGAAAGAGCTAATCAGGGACAAGACGAGAGCTCAGCTGGAAGGTGAAAGAAATAAATACAGTTTATTCATGCCACAAAACACATATGTGCACACAATTACAGAGGAGAGGGACAAGAATAGAAAAGAGAATAAACATTTATCAGGAACAATGTGACATTTCCTTGATTTCCTGTGTACATATGTATGCTTTTTGATTTGTTGTTTCATGAACCTCGTTAAATAGTTTCTTTTAAATCTTCATTTTACAGATAATGAAATGAAGATCAGAAAGGCTGAGTCATTTTTTTTCCAAAATCAGATTAAGTAGTGTGCAAATTTAGGCATATCTGACTTCAAATGGAATGATGTTTCTACCACATGAGTTTCTGATTGTTTTACCTCCCTTCTTAAAGTCTCAACAATTTTTCAATTTACTTGACCTCATATAAAGGGTGAATGTGGTTAAGTCCAGATGTATACTTTTTAATAGAAAATGGCTGTAGTCTTTGGCAACTGGTTAAACTATTACTTAATAGAGAATCAGAGCAATACTGAAAACCCCAGGGCAGCCTCTCTCTTCTCTCTTTCTTTGTCTCTCTCTTCTTCCTCTCTCTCTCTCTCTCTCTCTCTCTCTGTCTCTCTCTCTCTCCCTCTCTCTCCTTCTTTCTTGCATTATTTCTTTCTTGTTTTCTCTCTTCCTTTTTTACATCCTTTCTTTTCTTCTTTCTTCCTTTGTTTTCATTTTCTTTGTATTTAGATTTGAAGATAAATAGGATGTCCCAGTAGTAACTTTTCAGTGAATTTTTATAAACAGATCAATAAATCTAGCCTTTCTTTACTAACTTAAAAAAATATGCACTTCAGTTTGATCTTTTCTTTTTCATGCTGATGTACATATAAATTAGTCCCTATGAACTCTGTAACAAATGTAAATAAGCAAATCAGCCTGAATGCATTCTATCTTCTGAATCTGAACGTCTGGCCTGGGGAAATAAAGACCAAAGAAAAACTATTCTGGGGATGAAAGAGAGAGAGAAGAGTTGTAGGCTGGTGGAACAGAGAATCTGACACCATTTTTTTTAGCTGTTCTTTACATCTTCTTAATTATTCCAATACATATGTTGTAGAACTGTAGGCATTCAGTTCAAACATTGCTCTGTTTTACTAAAAGCAACTGCTGGTTGGAACATACTTATCCCTACTTTGGCCCTGCTGAAAGGAGACTCCCTGCTGGCTCACTTAGTAGAGCACATGTCTACAGTTTGCATCCTGAGTAGAGTTGCATCCAAGATGAACATTGTCTAGCTTAGGTGCTTGATAGGATGCTCCATTATTTGTATATGTCTGCTCTACTGGCTACAAATTGGCACAAAATACCTTTTTCTCAGCTAGGACAATCGAAGAATGAGGCAGGAATGTGCAAGAAAGCAGATCAAAAGCAAAAAGAAACTACAGATGAACTCTATACACTCAGAACCAATATGGTCACAATGAGCCTTATTAGAGAAAGATGACAGTCAGTATGAGGGAAGGACAGAGTCCAGTGGTTGTAAACATGTGATCCTGCCAAGACTGAATTATTAGTTCAGACCGGAAAAGAGGAGACAATTCAAACTGGGTGATGGCAGGAAAATGGAATTAAGTGTTGTACAGTGGACTAGAATTGTTTATTTAAAGGAACAACATGTATTTTCCTGTGCATATTTGATGGTATAGGTACTAAAATGAGAATTTAATACATGTTCACCTTACGCTCTAGAACAGAGAGACAGAGAGAGCAAAGTTATAAAAATAAACTATAAGGCTATTTCTCTTCTACCTGTTACAACCTCCTATTACGTTTTTCTCCCATTGATGCCTATAAATTGCTTCAAGTACGGTTAATTTCCATTTATTCAAGCTTACATTTTCAACTGATGAACATGTTAATTTTAAGGAGTAGTATGAAAATCTTTTAAAAATATATCGCACGTTGCCTATAATTTTTCTTGACTTGTGATGTCACAATGGACAGTAGTTAACTATGTTTCTCATGCTATGGCTATAATATTACAGGCATTAATTTATTCAAGGTTATTTATTCTTTTTCAAAGTAACTACAATCCATAGAATTTTTTAAATCAGCAGATCTAATTTTTATTGCTCTTATGTGTCTTCCTCTCCCTTCCAAGCATATCTTAAATATTCAATATGGTTACTATTTTTTAGTCCTCTTTATGTCTCTGATTCCCTACTGTGAAAAACACTATCATCAAGATTGCATGTAGGAGAAGATGTGAAAGGCACTGAACACCTAGAGAATCTCAAATAAAGACATGATTTTGATAGTTCAAACTTTTAATGAAAGAAAGCCCTAGACAAGCACATGTTTAAAAGTATAGATTTTTGCCAGGTTCAGTGGCTCAGCCTGGAATCCCGCACTTTGGGAGGCTGAGGTGAGTGAATTGCCTGAGCCCATGGGTACGAGACCCGCCCAGGGAACCTGGCGAGACCTCATCTCTACAGTAAATCAAAAAAATTAGCCGGGTGTGGTAGCACGCGCCTGTAGTTCCAGCTACTTGGAAGACTGAGGCGGAAGGATCGCTGAAGCCCAGCAGGTTGAGCCTGCGGTGGCTGGGAGTGGCCACTGCACTCCAGTCTGGGGACAGAGTAAGACTACCAACTCAAAAAAAAAAAAAAAAAAAAAAAAAAAATCGCTCCAAGTTCAATTCCCAGCTTTATAATTTCTGACCATATAGTTTTAGGAAGGCTATTATTAAGCCTCATAAGATTTGTCCTATTTGTGTGTAATAGAAGGATAATAACAATGTTTAACTCATGAGATTTGTGGAAGGATTAAATAAAATAACGAACTTAGAGCCCTTAGCACAATTAAGATACTTAAAATAATTCTAGTAATGGAAGTAGTGCTGGAAGTAGTGGTGAGAATGTATGATTTTTTAAATCCTTTTCAGCATGAAGATTTTATCCAACTGCAAGTATGGTAGAATCTGATTATTTTACTAACCATAAAAATCCATGTTAGGTAAGCTGCCTTATAACTGTTTTCATTTTTAGTGTTTGAGCAATGAGTCAAGGTGGATACATCCATAAGAGATTCAGCTAATAATGACTTTTAGTATAATCTAATAATTATAATCTTCATCATACTTATTAATTTAAAGTTTTTATATATAAAAACAAATATTTATTTATATATTTAATGTGGCATATTTGGATATAAATAATTGAAGTCAGTATATCTGTTAACAATGATATAAAAAACATTTGTTTTATTCATTTATTTATTCAAATAATATAAGAAGATTGAACACCTACGTTGCACTAGGGTTTGAAAATGCAAAGGAAAACACAATGGTGGGCACAGTTCCTTCATGTTACTTACAAGGGTAACTGCATAATGAATATTTGTATACCTAACCCTGAATTGTATCCTACATCTTTAAAATTTAAAAAAATTGATAGATTTTAAAAAGTGAACAGACAATAAATAGCCCCAAATTGTTATGAATTTTATGAAAAAAATAATAGCAAGGGTGCATTTTGAGATGAAACCTAATGTAAATAGTGCAGTCAGAGAAAACATTTCAGAAGAGATGAAATGTCAGAGAAAACTTTTCAGAAAACATGAAATGTAAGCTGATATCTGAAGCAAATGGTAAAGTTAAAATGATATTTAATATCTGAGCAAAAGGGAGGAATATTCTAGGCTTGGTGAATAGTCTGTGCAAAGGCCCAGTGAGGGGAGAGAGTCTGGCCAGTCCCAGAACCTGAAAGAAAGATTTTGACAGCAAGAGGAAAGGTTTTTAGAAGGAAGGGAGGAATTTATTATTTGCGCTATAGTAAGAATTGCCTTAGATTTTAACACAAGTGTCTTGAAAAGACTTTAAAGGGTGTTAAAAGGATGGTGACTTGACCTGATATTCAAGTTCTATTTGATTGTTCTGTCAACCGAAGAGACTAAACTTGGCAGGGATTTGACAGATTGTAGTGAAAGTGAAAATGGTGAGATGAGTTGATGGCCTCTACTATTTTATCACGTACGTAAGAAATCAGAACTGTTTATTTTTAGGTTTGAAATATTTCTTAAGATAGAACTTAGAGGACATAATCACTAATAATTATGAAAATAGTCATCAATACTGCATTGGGAGGAATATGAGTCAATAGAGGTTTATATACACTACTAATGAGAATGCAAATTGCCAACACCACTGTGAGAAATTATTTGATGTGGTCTTGAAAAACAGACTAAAAACACCATTTGACTCAGGAATTCCTTTTTTGTTTTGTACCCCGAACAAAAATTTTACAAAGGAAGATAGAGAGATATTTGAACATCTCAGCAGTGTTGCAGTGTAGAAAAAATATAAATGAATACCTAAAATAAAATAAAATAACAAATTCAAATTTCTGTGAACAGAATAAACATTTTGTGATGTGTATACACAATGGAAATTCATACAGCAGTGAAAAATATTCCTTAGTAACATGTATTAATATAGACTCATTGCATAGATATTATATTGATGTAAGAGAGAAAAACTCAGAATAATCACATAGTCAGACATCACCAATATAAAGAAACTTCTCAAAGTGTGGTCTGAGGATATCAAAAGCATTTTTATGATAATACTAAGATCGATGGGGAAATCAAAGGGACTCAAAGTGAGAAAAAGATTAAATGTGCTGCTGAAAGCGTCAGCTAGATAGCATGAGAGGAAATGTCAGCAGAGTCTGATACCCAGCTGACAGCCAGCAAGGAAGCAGGGACCGCAGTCCTACAACCACAGGAAACCAAATTTGGACATCAACTTGAATGAACTTGGACGTAGATTCCTCCTTCAGAGCGGCAGAAACGAATGTAGTCCTGCTGATAGCCTGACTTTCCATGTTGAGGGATTCCAGTGCAACAACCCAGTCAAGCTTATTCAAAATTCTGGTCTACAAAATCTATCAGGCAATAAACTTTGTTGTTTTAAGTCAGTGTATTTGCAATAACTTATTTTGGATACAGTAGAAAAATAAAGACTTATCTGTATTTAATTATTAATGCAATTCAATCCACCACAGGATATTAATAAACTCCCTGAGTATAACTTAACGATACTGAAGGTATTCAATGATTCACACTGAAACAAATTAAAAATGATATTAATGAGCATCTTAGTCCTCTATTTAGAATTGGTGATTTGTGAGAATATTTGCTCTGAAGAATGTAACCCAAAGATGGACTACAATTTCAACTCTTGTTTGATAGTTCAAACCAAGGTTTAGTTTCCTCAGTATCCATAATGGAGATCCAATCATTCTTGGGATGGAGGAGGAAAATTCAGCTATGAGAAGTGGTACAAATATAAATGCATTCTGACTTTCAGATATCAGCTCTGGAGTCACCAACACAGTGAGGGAGCCCCACCATAGCCAAAGAATTTATCCCAGATTCTCCAAGAGTGCTATAAAATGAGATTGTTGCACTAGTCCTATTTTGCAGAAATTATTATGCTCATTCATAAATATATGTATATAAATGAATAATACATTTGTGTGTATATATATATAAATATGCACACGCACACACACACACACACACACACACTCACACACACGTGCCAAAAAAATATACACCTTTTAAAAGCTGTTATCTGTGTATTACTTTTTGAAGTTGAATTAAATTACAGTAGCAATGTGTAGCATGAAATTCGCTCAACCGTGCTTCTGCCATTTTTTTTACTGTCCTGCCTATCTCATGATGACTCTAACATTTATTTCATTAACGTCATCTTTTGAAGGAATGTCATATTTAAAATGTGTATTCTTCCATGTTGAAATGCCACTTTCACCTTTAAAGAATGAATATAAGATTGCTACAACTAGCATACATAGATACATTTAACTTACAAAAGATTTTCTATAAAAAGCCAAGATATTAAGCTCTTTTATTTTATTTTTTTGATGGGTGAGGGGTTAGTTTTTTTAGCACCAAATTATCACCAAGGTTTCCACTACATTGCTTACTCAGTTCTCGGTAGTAACAAAATTATTTCAACACAAAATCTGTGTGATACGCATGTTAGTCTCTAAGACTTTGCAAAATATTTTGATTTATCATAAAAACATGGCACTATATTTTATGTATTCTTGTAAATTACCTCAAATCCTTTTGAAAACAGGATGCAAGAAGTGACATTTAAAAATGTATGTGAATGCTTGCTTTGGCAGGATATGGGCTACAATTGAATTGATAAAGAGAAAATTATCTGGTGTCTGACCTCGTGCACAATGATAACACATAAATTCACAAAGCATCTCATATCTTATGTATTTACCAAAACTCAGCAAATATATACATGATTTGCATTCATTGTGTGCATATTTTACATCAAAAAGAAAACTAGCAAACGAAAGTGGCATGCTGAAGCATTTACAGGGAAATGTACTAAAGTTTGTAATTGATATTGATATTTATCAAATATAAAATAGATTAATAGGTAGAGAAACACATACAGGAAAGGACATATGACAACACAAGTATAATAAAATGTTAATGCTAGAATAAAGATGGAGAATATTTGAACTGAATTGAAAATTCAATGAATTTTGAAATTCAATGTAAATTGAAATTCAATGTTACTTTATGTTTGACATGTTTTATATATTATATATCATTATATATTTGTGTATATATACACATTTAAGTATGTATGTATGTGTATGACAACTCGGTATAGTAGCATAAGCATTTATGAAAATATGTGATTTGTAGCTTTGTGAATGTTCACCGTTGTAAATTTAACTAAATGACTTCTATCCTATCTCTGAATAAGTTTCTTCATCTATAAAGAGGAGGACAAAAAATTGTTAAGATTATATGAGATAATGTTTGCGATGCAATTACTGTGTGGTGAATAGGAAACTAAGATGTAAGCTTCTACAAGGCAAAATAGGAACTGATGTTTTTGCATAGAACTTAAGCTCTTGGGGTACATCATCAGTAAAACAAAAATTAAGAAAAATGTTCACATATGGAAAATAGAAAAGACAAAAGAATTTGTCTATTGTAGCCTCAATTCCAAGTAACATAAAAATGTCTGCCACAATAATTTGTAAGCCCATCCTCTCCCCAGAGAAGCCTGAAATTTGATTTTAAAGTGACCAAAATGCCTGTGATACCCTCAGCCAATAAATTAAGTTAAATGGGCCCTAAGTGTTAAAATTTTGATTTTCCTGGCAGAAACTGAAGAAACTCCATATTGGAAAGATAAACCCTTAAACCAGGTGTCATATGAATCCTGGTGACAAAGTATAACAAAACATGATCTGGCAATCTATAGTTTTTAAGCTAACAAGAATTATGTGTCCAGAAATGAGAATCTGCAAAACTAGAAATAGCATAATCAGACCACCATTGACTTAAGGGATTAAATGGTCAGATTCAGAATATAAAATAAGAATGTATATTTTTAAAAGAACAAAACTGAATTTAAAATACAAGCACATTGAGGTGAGTGAATTGCCTGAGCCCGCGGGTTCGAGACCCGCCTGGGTAGCGAGACCTCATCTCTACAATAAATCAAAAAAATCAGCTGGGCGTGGTGGCGCATGCCTGTAATTCCGGCTACTCGGAAGGCTGAGGTGTAAGGATCGCCGGAGCCCAGAGGCCGAGGCTGCGGTGGCCGGGAGCGGCCACTGCACTCCAGTCTGGGCGACAGAGTGAGACTCCAACTCAAAAAAAAAAAAAAAATAAAAAAAATAAAATAAAATACAAGCACAGAACATGAAACAATAAAAAGAAAGATAAAAATGTTCTCAAAATAAAATATGTAACTATTGCTATTCTAAAAACTCAGTGGACAGATTTAAAAAGACAAACAGATTAATAAAGACAAACAAAGCACATCTGAAGATATCAAATCAATAAACTGGAAGATAGATTGTGGTCTGTCAACTGAAAAAAACACAGAGATACCAAGAAATGGAAAAGATGAAGGAGAGTTAGAGGCCAGGTGAGCAGAAAAAGAAGGCAAAACAATCTAATTGGATTTCTGCAGGGATAAGAGAGAGAATAGAGGAACTATATTAATAACTAGAAGTACTAGAGTTTTCCAAAATTGATGAGAAAGATGCCAAGACTTTTATATCAGTAAGCACAAAACATTTCCATTAGGATAAAAATAATGTGTATTTATTTATCACATACAGTCCTAAAACTACTGAAACCAAATAAAAGCAAAATATTTTTTTAAGGTAGATATTTTACAAATTGGCTATTAGATTGGCCTGCAAAGGTCTCAATGACTACAGTGGAAACAGAAAACAGTTAAAAAATATTTCAGAGTTTTGAAAAAAGGTGCATATCAACCTAGAATTATGTACAACAATTCAAGGATGAGAGTCAAAGTATGCCCAAAGTATTTCGTGTTCTTACCTTGGTTCTACTAATAGATGTGTTCAGTTGTTAACTATTTAAATGCAAAAATCTGCTGCATGCTGCATGTATATTATACTTCAATGATCATGGAATAGAGTTCAAATAAAAAATATTTTTGTTTGTCATAATTTTTTACTTTCTTTTTCAATAACTTTATTATAATTATCAAAACCAATATTAAATATTGATAATGATTATACATATTGATAACTAATCTGTAGACATTACTCAAATTTCACCAATTGTCCTAATATCATTTTGCTGGTCCAAGATTCCATCTAGGCTCACACCTCTTATTCAGTTACATTTCCTTTGTCGCCTCTTAATTAGGTCAATACTGAAGACATTCTTTACCTTTTATGACACTTTTTTTTTGTTTTTTTACTTAGCCAAGTGAAAAATTTAACATTACCTGTAATGAGACACCCAAACAGGATGGGTCACCTGCAAAGATGCATTGCAAAGGGTATGGCATCACAAAGTATATTCTTGTCAGAAATTCACCATCTTATGAAGTTATCAAAAAATATCAGTCAAATCTAAATTAATAATCATTCCATAAAAGACTAAATCAAATAGTCACAGAAGGAAGGCTAATTAGAAAGAATGAGCAAATCAGTTGGTAATCATGTAAATAGATCTAAATTCACTATTAGATAACAAGATTTATGACACAAAGAGCAATAATTAAATTTACAGTAATATGTGTTTGGGGAGTACTCTGAAAGAAGGTAGAAATACTGATTTACTTTAGACTGCTTTAGGGATCATGTTTTTTTAATATATATTTTTTATTTTAAACTTGTGAGGTACAGTTAAGGGTTAGGTATACAAATATTCATTGTACAGGTACCCTTGTTGATGAGGTGTGCCCCCCTTTTCCCAGACAGATATTGACTACCGTTAATCCCACCACCCTTCCCCTCTCTGCCCTCCCACCTTGAGGAATTATGTTAAAATTTTAGTTACCACTTAAAAGCAGGAGAGCTATGGTCTAAACATTTGTGTCACCACAAAATACATAAGAGTTCAGTTCATCCTAGAAAAAGTGCCACATACCTCATTGCTGAATATCACTACAGTCAGTACTCCACTTAGGAAGCTGTGCGCAGCAGATGCCAGCACCTATCCACCTATCAAAGCAATTTTTGAACTCTTTCTAGAATGGTTATTGGAATTGTAATTATATAAATATTACACTTAACCGTGGTCAGTGGCTCAGTCTGTAATCCCGTGCCTTTGGGAGGCTGAGGTGAGTGGATTGCCTGAGCCCGTGGGTTCGAAACCCGCCTGGGCAGTGTGACCTCATCTCTACAATAAATCAAAAAATCAGCCGGGCATGGTAGTGCATGCCTGTAATTCCAGCTACTTGGAAGGCTGAGGCAGAACGATCACCGGAGCCCAGTAGGTCAAGGCTGCGGTGGCCAGGAGTGGCCACTGCACTCCAGTCTGGGCGACAGAGTGAGACCCCAACCCAAATAAATAAATAAATAAATAAATATATATATTACATTCGATGTCCTGGATGCCATCAAAATGTCTTCCTTTCTGGAAATTGGAATTGGCAGATCAAAACCCTAAGTGCCCATACCATAAGAAATAAGATAGACAAGTGGGACCTCATCAAACTGATGAACTTCTGTGAAGCAAAATAAACCATCTGCAAAGCAAAAGAAACCATCAAGAGAGCAGGGAGACAGCCCACAGAATGAGAAAAAATATTTGCCAACTGTATGTCTGACAAAGGTCTAACATCTAGGATCTCCAAGGAACTCAAATGTGCCCCAAAAGACCCAGCCCCATTAAAAAGTGGGCAAAGACATGAATAGACACTTCTCAAAAGAAGATATAAGGGCAGACAACAGACACATGAAAAAGTGCTCAGCCTCATTCATCATCAAAGAAATGCAAATCAAAACCACATTAAGATACCACCTAACCCCAATAAGAAAGGCCATCATTAATAAAACAAGCAACAACCGATGGTGGCAAGGAGGTGGAGAAAAAGGAATACTTCTACACTGCTAGTGGGAA
>NW_007245988.1:0-11853 GCF_000164805.1 Carlito syrichta
AAGGGCTCGCCGAGCGGTAGGCGCGGTCGGCGTAAAAGATGGCCTGTGTCTCCCTCTAGAGGGAGATGCGGATCACGGCGCTTCGCGGGATGCAGCCAGGACTCCCGCGTCGCCACAAAGAAAAAGAAAAACAATGCCGGGTTGCAGAGAATGGGGTGCGCGCTTTTACAAATTCCACCCTCTCGTGAATTTAGGGGGAGGAGGTACACGGCTTTCCTAGGTATGCGAAGTCAGTGCTGAAGGAACTTCGTGATGTTTACGGCAGGTGAACAGCACCGCTGAGGAAGGGCATGGCCTTATATGTTTGGGATGTTGGTTCAAGCCATGTGCACGTGCGCCCCAGCGAAGGGTCTTCGAGACTCATCTTGAGGGTGCTTGGCCGTGAGCAAAACCTCCATATGGCTTTTAAGACTATGCAAAAATGAGCACACAGGAAGAGTGGGTTCAGAAAACGAAAACCTGAAAGACAGAGAGAGAGGAAGGAAGGAAGGAAGGAAGGAAGGAAGGAAGGAAGGAAGGAAGGAAGGAAGGAAGGAAGGAAGGAAGGAAGATGCTGGCCCAGGAGATCTTACAAGTTCTGTACGACAAGGGAAAATTCAAGGACCTTGTTTTGGAACCGATATTCACACCTCCTCTTACTCAATTGGACCACTGATGGTCGAGATGGCTAAATTTCTTGCAGCTCTAAAGTTTCATAGCTCTGAATCACTGAAACCATTGGCAAACTAGGCTCTCTTCACCAGCTGTAAAATAAAAGTACTATTAGTCACCAAATTTGCGAAGAAATATGGAATGTATGCGTCATTTAGGGATTGTATCTTAACATACTTAGTAATTCAACCCTATTTTTTGTTTGTTTGTACTCCGTCGCCCAGGCTGGAGTGCAGTGGCACGCTCACGGCCACCCCAGCATTGACCCACTGGGCTCCAGCGATCCTTCCACCTCAGCCTTCCAAATAGCCAGAACTACGGGCGTGCATTACCACACCCGGTTAATTTTTTATTATTGTACAGATGAGGTCTCACCAAGTTGCCGGAACTGGTCTTGAACCCGCAGGCTCAGGCAATCCACTTGCCTGGGCCTTCCAAAGTGCTGGGATGATAGGCTGAGCCACTGAGCCCGGTCTTTTAATGTAAAAGACACTGAGTAATTTTACTAAGTTGGGGTGGTCATCTTAATAAAAGATAGCCCCACCGATTTCATACTTCATTCAAGGTCAATCTGTAACTTTAATGTTTAGATTTTGAACTGAGGGTTTGCTTTCAAAAGGTTTCTGAATGTCCAAAAATTACAAAATATGTAAAGTTATGATTAAACACTCTCCCATTCAGGCCAAAGTTCTGGAGCAGTCCTATTTTAACTTGATAATCTTACTTAGCACAAGCTTAAAGAAAAGAATTTATTTGGAATCGCCTCTCTCTCTAACTTACTTTCTAAATAAACTATATTTTCCAATCTAAAAAAAAGGAAAGAATTTATTTAACAAAAAATAGCTGAGACTAATTGAAGTCATTTAAAACAAGGCACCAAAATGACACAATGCAGGTTTTACTATTTTAACTAGTTCTGTAGCAGATTTGAGGTGGTGGCCTAGTATGCTGCAGTCATTTGTTTCCGAGGCTCTCTCAAATGGTCTCTTTCAAAAGATTCATGTCATGTGACCAAAGATTATTTCATTCCATTTACAGAGTAACTTATTTCCCCAGGGAGCAAAGTTTATATTTGAAAACACCTGGCACTGTTTCACTGCAAATCTTACAGTAATTTTCTGTCTGTTACATTAAATAGCGGGTTGGAATCCAAGTAAGAATGACACTGGAAACCTGGACTCTGTTTAGGAGGAAAAGTCACTAACAAAATCATTTTAGAGCACTGGCTTTCCTTTCCCACAATAAAACATAAAACAGACATTATAATCCTTCTAGCTTCTAATTCATTAGCTCTTTGTGGTTTGATGAAAAGCTATAGGTTATCATATTGCTAAAGCTTTAGCTGCATTAAGTGTGGGACACTTTCATCCTTATTTTCTTAACTAAACCCACTATGTGTTTACTTTCATATGAAAAAGTTAGTAAAGAGAACAAATGTATAAATTAGTTATAAAGTGTAACAGAATTTCTTGCCCAAAGTCACATGTTGCTTAAATTCTGTAATAACCTCTGTACTTTTTGTAAATATCCTAATAAATAATTCCCTATAATTTGTAGATTAAAGTATTCCTATTTCCAGCCCCTCCAAGACTTTGAGACAAAATTATTTGCATTCTGTTCAAAGGCAACCAAATAGCAAATATCCTCCTAGTTTAATAAAAATGTTATGTTGAAACTCCTCAGCCTCTCCAGGTTTACCTCAGAGATGTTGGAAATTGAGTTGCGGACCACCACAAATGTTGCAATAAAGTGAGTCCCAGGAATTATTTTGTTTGCCAGTGACTCTGCAAGCTCTGGTTCTGGTTTTGATTTCGGTTTTTTGTTTTGTCTGTTACAGTATATTACACTATACTGTAGTCTATTAAATGTCCAGTAGTATTATGTCTAAAAAGTATATATACCTTAATTTTAAAATGCTTTAATGGTAGAAAAACATTTTTAATGATCATCTGAGTCTTCAGCAAGTCCTAATCTTTTTGCTGGTGGACGGTGTTGCCTTAGTGTTGATGGTTGTTGACTGTTCAGGGTGGCAGTGGCTAAAGATTGGAGTAGCTGTGGTAATTTCTTAAAATAAATTGATGATGTTTGCTGCATCAGTTGAGTCTTCCTTTTATAAAAGACTCTTTAGCGTGCAATGCTGTTTGATAACGTTTTACCCGCGGTAGAACTTCTTTCAAAGTTGGAGTCAATCCTCTCAAACCCTGCCACTGCTTTATCAGTTAGGTTAATGTAATACCCCAAATCTTTTGTCGCCTTTCGACAGTTCACAACATCTTCACCATGAGGAGATTCCATCTCAAAAAACTACTTTATTTGCTCATCTGTAAGAAGCAACTCCTCATCCATTCAAGTTCTGTCATGAGGTTACAACAGTTCAGTCACATCTTTGGGCTCCACTTCTAATTTGAGGTCTCTTGCTGTTTCCACCACATCTACAGTGACTTCCTCTGCTGAAGTCTTGAACCCCTCAAAGTCATCCATGCAGGTTGGGATCAACTTCCTCCAAACTCCTGACAATGTTGACATTCTGACCACAGTCAAAACACCAAGCACATTCTCATTCCCCCAAAAGTTGCCTCATGCCCTTTGTAATCCATGTCTTCCTCGGCTCCATCCCCAGCATCGACTGCAGTTTGCATTTTCTGCAGTTTTCATAAATCAAATCATATATACTTTTTTCGGCAGCTTCTTCCCACCAGCATAATTATTTTGAGATCATCAGTGTGGTTGTCTGTATCCCTGGGTCATTCCCTCCCTCTTATTTCTGAGTAGTATTCTCTATTGTGGATATACCACAATTTGTTCAACCATTTACCTCTTAATGGACATTTGGGTTGCTTTCAGGTTGGGGATATCACAAAGAAAGTCGCTATGAACATTTGTGAAAACGTCTTTGAGTAGACATATGTCTATGGGTTAATAGCTAAGAATGGAATGGACTAGATCATTTGGTAGAGTATGCTTAATTTAAAAACAAAAAGTATTCTCCTAAGCATCTGTAACATTTTCTGTTCCCATGGGCTGTACTGGAGGGCTCCTGGGGCACTTCAAGTTTTGTGCTAAAGACTTTGTATATGATTTCAACTTCTTATCTCAAACCCTCACAACATCTTATAAAGTAGATGGAAAAAGCCCCATTTAACATGTGGGGGAAAAATTGAGACTTAATTTCCCTATCATTAAGTGGGGAAGCTGGATTCAGACCAGATCTCAGAACCCAAAGTCAGTCTCTGGCTTTTGTTTTGTTCTGGTTTTGGTTTTTTGTCTTGTTTTGTTTTGTTTTCCTAGCCTGCTCCCTCCTTACTTCCAAATTCCAACCACTAAAACGTACTATCTCCTGTATTACAGGGAGATCCAAATCATTTGGACCTGGCTATGGAAAAGCCTTTAGCCAGAGAACTTGTGTCCATTAGTAAGAATAGGGACATGTTGCTAGTGGGAAAGGCCCGCTGAGAGGAAAAAATTAGCTCCAGGTCTCCCTTGGCGTTCCACAAGGAACCAGGGTATTAAAGCAAATAAACAAGCCGGGCACAGTGGCTCTCATCTGTAACCCCAGCACTTTGGGAAGCCATGGCAGGAGAATTGCTTGAAGCCAGAAGTTCAATATCAGCCTGGACAACAGAGTAAGATCTCCTCTTTACAAAAAAAAAAAAATCAAAAAATTGGCCAGCGGTGGTGGCGACGCCTGTAGTCCCAGTTACTCTGGAGGCGGAAGCAGAAGAATCTCCTGAACCCAGGAGGTCAAGGCTGCGGGGAGCTGTGAGCCTGCCATGGCACTCCTGCCTGGGTGTCAGAGTGAGAGTCCGACTCACAAAACAAATAAAAGTGTTGATTCCTAGTACATAAGAGGAGTGCCACCTGCAGGCCATTCAGCCTCACTTGTCTCCCTGTTTGTTTATTTGGTGCTTACCAACTTATTTGTCTTTTGCAGAATGTTGCCATATAATCAGGTGAACAAAAGGAAACGCAGAACTCTTTCCACATACCCCAGGGTGACACACATGTTGTTAATTTTCAGTATCCCCATCACCTAGCATGGTACCTAATACATTGAATATTCTATACATACTCTGTGGTCATTAATCAGGAAACCAAACGGGCCAAATGAGCAGACAGACAAAAGCCAAGTAGATAAGTCAAGAGGACTGCTCCACAAAACACAAGGAAGAACTGAGGCAAACAGTCCTATGTACAAGGGGGACCCAAAAAAGCTGGAATTATTTTTTGGAGGGTAGACCCTTGTAGTACAGGCTTTCTCCTGTGGGTAAATGTTCTAGGAACCCATCAGCATCAGTGAACCAGCTAGCTTTGTTGTGAGGCTGCGTTCACTTCAGGGAATTTTTTTTTTGGCAGGGGGATTCTTTCTGTGTGTTTGCCCATCTCATGATGGGTGATTTGCAAGTGCACCTGCCCACACTACACTGAGTGTTCAGCAGTTTTTGAACAAAAACAATATGACTCTCCTGCCCCACCTTCCCTATTCACCTGATCTCGCCCTGAGTGACTTTTTGTTGTTGTTTCTACTGATGAAAAAGTCCTCAGAAACATTTGGATGATGTGAAAGAGGTGAAACAAACAAAAAGAAGCACTAAAAGGTATCGAGATGGACGAGTTCAAAAATTGTTTTGAGCAGTGGAAAAAGCATCTCAATAGGTGTATTGCATCAAACAGAGAGTACTTTGAAGATGACCGAAATTTAAACATGTAACAATAAATACACATTTTTAAATAAATAAATTCCATTTTTTTGAGGCCTCCCTCTTAGAGTAGGCAAATGTAACAAACCACCCTAAAACTCAGTAGCTTAAAGAAGAAACATTTATTTAGTTCACACTTCTGTGGGTTAGAAATTTGGTGTGGGCTCAGCTAAGCTCAGTAGAAAGATCTACTGGACTCAGCTGGTCTCTCTTGTGTGTCTGTGGCCAAGCGGCAGTGTATTGTCTCATTTATTATCTGACAATTGGCTGCCTGTGAGTTAGAGTGTTGGGGAAAACAAGGCCACATATCTTTTATCATCTGAAAGGCTAACTGGCTGTTTAACATGGAAGGCAGTGTGTACCCATTACAAATTAAAGGACACATGGGCTGGGTGTGGTGGCACACACCTGTAATCCAAGCATTTTGGAAGACTGAGGTGACAGAATTGCTTGAGCCCAGACTAGCCTAGGCAAAATAGTAAGAGCTTGTCTCTTAAAAAAAATTTTTTTTTAATTAGCTGGGTGTGGTGGTGTGTGCCTGTGGTCCTAGTTACTCAGGAGGCTGAGGTGGAAGGATTGTCTTGAGTCCTGGAGGTTGAGGCTGTGCTAAGCTGTGATCGTGCCACTACATTCCATCCTGGGACAGAGAGAGACACCAACTCAAAAAGACACCTGTCTTGGGCAAAACCAAGAAGTTTGTCCAGAATATCAGCTCTCTGGGCTCGCTTCCTTTGTCAATGCAAATGTTGTAGTCTGTCCAATAGCTGCCACCAATACAATGGATCATGTCCTTCTAATTTTTTGTCTCTCTAGGAAGCACAAGTTTTCCAACATTTAATATAATTTTCACTTTAACCATCATATTAATCCCACGGCTTTGATATACAATTGAAATCTATCAGCCTTATACTAAAATTGAGTAAGCTAGAAATCACTAGCAACTTTCATATGACAGTGGTTATGTCACTTTGGTGCATGGACTTGACATCATCTATTTTAGTTATCTGTAGACTTTTTTGTTTACTTCCTGGGCTTTTGTTTTTAACATGTTTCAAAGTGTTAAGTTCATAAGATGAATAAAGTGAGCAACCCCCTCAGGTGCCCTTCCACTATGAGAGCTTTTCTGTACTCTCAATAAATCCTGCTTTCTATTTTTAAAAAAATAAATAATGTGTGCTAAATGGCTCCCAAATAGACTTGATTGAAACCCTTGGCACTACCATACCACATCTGTGAACAACCTCTTTTGTGCCTAGTTAGCTCCAACTCAATTGTTAAGGCTCAAGAAAGCACCCTTCCCTATTAACCGACTCTGTAGTATCCAACAGTAATGATTTAAGTCTCCATCCTGCTGATCACAAGAGTCTCATTCTTCTAGCTACTAGAGTCCCGAGTAGGATCTGGCAATCTTGAAAAATGCTGACTTGGTCTATACAATTAGGCTTCTTCATTGCTACCCCAATCACCGCCCCCCCCCACACACACACACATACACACAAGACAAAGAGCTCAAATGCACACCTACAGTCTCCCTTCTCTTACTGACCTCCAGGGTACCATTCATTTGGGTTTGTTTGTTTGTTTTTCTGTTTCCTGCATCTAGCTACTTCCATGCACTTGGGGGGGGGGTTTGAATTCTCACTCTGTTCACCAGGCTGGAGTGCAGTGGCACAATTATGGCTCACCACAGCCTCAAACTCCGAGGATCAGGTGATCCTTCTGCCTCAACCTCCCAAGTAGCTGGGACTGCAAGCACATGCCACCACACTTGGCTTGTTTCGTGTGGAGACAGGATTTTGCTATGCTGCCCAGGCTGGTCTGTTATTCCTGGACTTAAGCAATCCTCCCACCTCGGCCTCCCAAAGTGCTACTACGCCCAGCCGTCCATGCACTTTTTAGCATGAACCTTCCTTTCAAAACAGTAAGTGAAGTTCAATTTGCTCCCACAACTGAACTACAATGGCTCCCAGGGTACAGGGGAAGTTCCACTTGCCCGCAATATATTTTTTTTAATTTTAGACTTGTGGGGTTCAAGTAGGGATTTACTACATAATTAGGTTGCAGCTTCTTCACAATGTTATAATCAAATATTTTTTTTAAAAAAACTCCCTGGACTTCAGAAGTCCCAGCTGCCCGTGGTCAACTCATTTGAGTTATAGCACAAAGACATTTTGCCCAAGATGTGGCCACAATGCCAAGGCATTCAGGTAAGGAAGGGACCCGGCATCAGCTTTATGCTGAAGCTAGTTTTAGCTTCAGCAGTACCTGTGGTAACAGGTACTGGGCTCAGAGCCCCCTTCAGCCCAAGTCTCTGGGTGTCTAAACTTCCTCGTTCCTTGTGAACACTGAGCTCTACCACAGGAAGGATGAAGCAGAATGGGCAATCTTGGTCTCACTCCCTGGCTGGATGCCTGCTGAGTTGCAGAGACCACAGCCCAAAAGAGCCCTTAGGAGAATCTAACATTTGTTTCTGGGTAGTTTGGGGGGCCAAATTTGAAATTAGAGGGAAGGACCCACTTCTTGTCTGAAAAATTCTAAAGATGGGAGGCTGGCTTTAGTGACCAAGAACAGCAAACAAAAAAGGAGTCATCAGATAGTCAAGAGGCAATTCTGTCTTTTTAGGGCAAAAACATATGGACCAAATGGGCATCACAAAAGGTAGTGGCCTAAGACATCAAGGCAATAGGAGAAAAACAAAACTATTTCTTTTCTTCTTCTTTTTTTTTTGAATTGGAGTCTCACTCCATCACTCAGGCTGGAGTGCAGTGGTACGCTCTTGACCACCCCAGCATCAACCTGCTGGGCTCAGGCGATCCTTCAACCTCAGCCTTCCAAGTAGCCGGAACTACAGGTGTATGCTACCAAACCCGACTAATTTTTTGACTCATTGTAGAGATGAGGACTCACCAAGTTGCCCAGGCTGTTCTTGAACCCATGGACTCAGGCAATCCCCTCACCTCGGTCTCCCAAAGTGGTAGGATGACAGGCATGAGCCACAGCACCCAGGTCACAAACTGTTTCTTGATTGCACTTAACAGCTTGCACCCTTGAATTAATAAGCTGAACATTAGGCTTTATGAATATTGGCTTCTTAGACCTTTTAGTTCTGCAGTTTAAGGCAGCAAAAAACTATTTACAGACACCACTTGCTAGTAGAAAAAAACTCAATTCCATAGTAAAGTGAAGTCTCGTGATTTCTAGATATGGAGAGGCAGCAAATCAGTAGCTGTAGAATCATTCTACAGCTAGCACAGGGTAGAACTGGACAGAGATTGACAAACTGCAGATATACAAGAAATGAGTGTCCCCTTTGATGAATAGAATAGTCTCAGCAGTAGAGGTTAGAGGGTAGCGTCATCAGGATTATAAAACGTTCCCCTCAGCCGGGCTCAGTGGCTCAGCCTGTAATCTCACGCCTTTGGGAGGCTGAGGTGAGTGGATTGCCTGAGCCCACGGGTTCAAGACCCACCTGAGCAGGTGAGACCTCATCTCTACAATAAAATCAAAAAATTAGCCGGGCGTGGTAGCGCGTGCCTGTAATTCCGGCTACTCAGAAGGCTGAGGCGGAAGGATCGCCGGATCCGAGCAGGTCGAGGCTGCGGTAACCGGGAGCGGCCACTGCACTCCAGTCTGGGCCACAGAGTGAGACTCCAACTCAAAAAAAAAAAAAAGTTCCCCTCCTCCTGCAGAAATGTAATGATCCATTGGTGTCAGGTAGAAAATCCAGAGTTGTTACCAATTTTGCATCATTCAGTTTATTGAGTGTCTTGGTTTGTGAGATTTTTAAGAGATACCCAGAATTGGTCCTTCTTCCATCTCCACCTGAGATGGATACATAACCTCTTTCAATACTGCCAGTTCCAGCTTATTACCTCTTGGCTTTGTCATGTTAGTAGTAATCTTGGACAATTAATGCTTCTTCTAAGCCTCATTCTTCCTGCCTGGTTTATTGGGTTAACTAGATTGCTTTTGGCCTCTGACTTCCCTTTTGTCATCTTCCCTCTCCCCACTTGCCCAGGGTAAGGTTGCTGGAAGTAGACAGACTCTCACCTGAGCAGAGAACCAAAGATTTCCCATGGCAAGGTACATTCTGATGGTGCAGGCCATGATGAAGGTCAATTGCAGTAGCATTCCTAAGAGGGCTGGGTCCTCCTGTCCTTTATCTCAGAGTCCCATACCCCTGTATTATTTGCTGCCTGCATAAAAATTAATAATACATAGTTTTGTTCATCCTCAGAATGGAGCTAAGAATGGAGATAAGGGTGGCGAAATCCACTGCACATTAGAGAATGTTTTTAACTGAAGTTAAGTAGAGGACAATGTTTACACATTTTTAATCTACAATGAGGAAGGAAAATAAGAAAAAAAACAAGATTTATCTCTTTCTTTTTGCAACTGTTCTCTAAGATAATGTCGCATTTTATAACTTACAAACTGAGGCTCAAGTAACTTGCCTAAGCAATTCAGAATCTTCATTAAATTATCTTGACGTGAGAACATGAACAAGAATTCCTGTCTCCTAGTTCCCAGACCAGTGTTCTTTTCATTCTACATATTGTTGTGATTTAATTATTTCCAGAAAGCTCAGGCTCACACTCAGAAGTTCCTCCTTCCAAACCCTCTATAGATTCCTGCACAATGTTTTCTCCCATTCTGAATATGACAGAGGATGATTTCCGTCGTCCAACATCACTAAAATGTTGTTTGCAAAAATTTAAGACAGTTTCAAATTCTCTATGCACTTTGGCCACCCAGCGTTAAAACAGAGCAACTGCAAGTAGATGCCAACATTTCTACAGACAAGCATCATAGTTAAGTGCTGCCTGTTTTATGGCAACAAGCATAAAACATGGCAAAGACTCCAGAGTCTTTCAATGGAAAAAGCCTGTAAATATTGAAGATACTCCCACAACGGAAAGGAGCACTTGAAAGCAAGCAGACAACTTTTTAAAAGTGAGAAATGTTAGTAGCACAAGTGAAAAGGATGTGCCCATTCTAAAAAGATAGAAAAGTAAAAAGGTGTAAACAAATAAAAAAGGAACAAGAAAATGAGATAGAACTTAACTGTATGTGAGAAAGCAGTCAAAAAGAAGAGCTATATTGTATTTTCACAACTTTTTTAATGTAGAGGTCAGTTAGACAGATGAATGTGACACACATACACACAAAAAGTGGAATTTCCAATATTAGTAGTATTCAGTAGTATAGATGTTTATAAAATAAGTATATAAATAGGAAACCTACAGAAATCAAGTCTACCAAGTTGTCATGACAAATGCAAGGAAAGAACATACAGCAAGAATCTTTCAGGAGTAACCTTAGAATACTGTCATCTACAAGGAGGAGGCATCCAAAAAAATCAAATTTTTTTTGGAGGGCAGGACCCTTGTTACTGGTAGCTTCCTCTGCCAGGAAAGTGTTCTAGGAACACATCAGGGTACCAGCTAGCATTGTTGGGAGAAGCTGCCAATGACCATTTGTATCCCTAACCCTGAATTGTACCATCTTTAAAATAAAAAAAAAGAAACTGCGTTCAGCTTTAGCTAATTTTTCTTAGATTCATTCAACGCTTTGCCCATATCATGATGGGTGAGTTATACAAACCACCTGTGAGTTATACAAACCACGCCGTGCTGAGTGTTAACAGTTTTTGACCCAAAAAGGTATGACCCCTATCCCCTACACTACCTATTTACCTGGTCTAGCCTCAAGCAACTTGTTTTTGTTTCCCCGGATGAAAAAAGTCTTCGATGTGGAAGAGGTGAAAAAAAAACACAGCAGAAGCATTAAAAGGCGTCAAAATGGACAAGTTCAAAAACTATTTTGAACTGTGGAAAAAGCATCTTGATGGGTGTGTTACATAAAACAGAGAATACTCTGAAGGTGACTGAAGTTTAAACATGAGAGAATAAATACACAATGTTTAACAAATAAATTCCAGATTTTTGGGGTCCCTCTTATAAGTGGATTTATGACACACTTGTCCATAGTTATACATAGATAGCACCTGCCCTCTGTTAAGCACAAGCTAATAAAACAAAAAAGATGATGCCACCACAAAATGAGGATATTAGCTCATTAATCCGATTAGATGCATGAAAAAAACGAGTGAATTTTAGAGATGGGCGTGACTTACGTGTTTATTGTAAACTTAAAAAGTAGAAAAAATAGCCATAGAACTCTGAGTATGATAAGGAAGAGATTTTTCATGGTAATGTGTCTTCTTTCACAGTTATTCAGGGATTGGGCTTGGGCTTTCTGGGTCAATCTCCACTGTGAAATCCTCCTTTTTTTGTAATTAAGGAAGGTAGATTTATTTTTTTAATACATATTTTTTATTTTTAAATTGTGGGGTACAGTTAAGGGTTAGGTATACAAATATGCATTGTGCAGGTACCCCAGGTTGATGAAGGGTTGATTTAACTGACAGTTCATATAGGAAATTAACAGTCAATGTAAGGAACAAATCTCTATCATAGGCTAAGTTTTGTCCCTCCCTCCCCCG